>NW_026089549.1:0-281854 GCF_000143185.2 Schizophyllum commune H4-8 | reverse complement strand
TTTTGTGCTGCACTTCTCGTCTTGCTCATGGGTTTGCTTATGAGTTTGAGCTGTCCCGAGTTTCTTGCTGTTCACGCTGGCTGTCCGAGCCTATATCACGCGTTTTGTACTCCCACTATGTTCCTCTCGTCACTGTATCCTATGGTCTGAGCCTGTATTCTGTGCTTTTTCTAAAATTCTCATCTCATCTCACATCTCGAGCTTCGACCCGCTCCTCGAGTTTACCCGCCCACGGCAGGTAATTCTTGCGAGCTCCGCGCGGAGGTGAATGCCCAAAGAGGCAATCTGGTGAGGTCTCCGACATGAGGCATTGATGGCTTCGTGATCAGGGTCCAGCCCTTTCGCACGCCACAGCGGCGATCACAATTGCCTCGTGCACCTGATCACACCTCCTGGCTTCATCTTCTAACTCTACAGCTTTATCCTCTACCTCTTGCTTCTATCTATGCTTCCTCCCTATGTCTCTGCTCGCTCTCGATGCCTCCGCTTCGTCTCGATGTCTCCATTAGCTCTCGAACCTGTGGGTACTGTCAGCAACTACCAAAGCAAGCAAAGGCGAGATCGGCAGCCACAACACCTTGGTTGCACAAGGGCAACACCGAGCCACCTCCGAGAGCGACGGAAGCGAGCGAGCGAGCCACGGGAGCAAGCCGGAGAGCACAGAGAAGACACGGAGCGAGCGAGCAGCAGAGAGACCGAGAGCAAGAGCCCGAGAGCAGCGAGAGTCCCGAGAGCGGCAGGGACCCGGCACTCGGTGCTGGAAACCAGCCCGAGGGCGAGTCAGCTCGCCAAAAGGTACGCAGACTCACTATTAACCCCCGAGTTGAGCGCTGACCCGCGTTGCGAGCACGGTGGCGCAGCGGGTCCGAGAGCGAGGCGGCACAGCCCATCAAGCGCAGCCTAACGAGCAGGATCAGGACGTGCTCGAGGTGCGTGCATCGGGCCTGATGCATGAACAGCAAGCTTACCTGGATTCACAGCTTCTCCGACACTCCAGGGTACGTGCAAAATGCATCCATTCAAGATACCGAGCTTACATCTTGTACATACGAGTACTTCCTACCACGAAGAGGGCGAGGGCGCGCTCTCCTTGCGACACGGATAAGATCCATCCATCAAGAACTCACCTGCGCGCCACTGTACTCGTCGGAGGGGACTGCCGACACCCGACGCTGCGATGAGCGAGATCAGGGCGTGGGACAGCAACGACGAGCTTACCGGCGATGTCCGCGCCACTGAAAGCGCGCCGCCGTCTCAAGATCGCGTCGTCGGTGCGTCTACTCAGTGTCAGCACTTCCACATCTGCTTACCTATCCCCCAGCGAGTAGGACGACTCCAGGCGTTTGAAGCGCCTGTCACGCCGATCTGCACCCCGCAGCGACGGCCGAAGACGAAGCGCGCGACACGGACGGGCTACGCGGCGCACGACGGCCCCCGATGAGCAAGATCAGTACCGGGATCACGATGAGGAGCTTGCCGGTGCGATCCGCGCGGCTTGACGGCGATCTGCGCAACGCCCGGCACCTTGGGGCGAGCTACGTGACGCTCGGCGGTCTGGATGAGCAAGTTAGCGCGCGGAGATCGAGAGTGAAGGGCTTACCGGTTGCCGACGGCGCATCGCCCACGCTCTCCATCCTCGACAGCGTTCTCTTCCCTCGACGCTCTCCTGCCTCCAATGCGCTCTCCCCCATCTGATGCGACGAGATCCGCATCCCCGTCTCGGAATCAGCCACGCGCTCGGCGTCTGGCGACATGACGACTACGCAGCCTCATCCCGCGAGGACGGCGACACCAAGACCTCCCTCGACGAGATCCCCTACTCGGTGTGAGTCGGCTGTAGTCCGCATTGCAGCCAGCAAGGTTACCCCTTGTGTTCGATCTCCGCCAGCGTGCCGTCCATCCCACGCCGAGAATGTCGTCGCTGGCCCTCTCTCGCGCCTCGTCACGGTTTTCCGCGCCTCGAAAGGCTCACCAACGACTTTCGCATCGAGATCTGCGGAGATCACGTTGATTAGTGTGAGTTGATTCGCATGCTCGGTGACTGCCGGCAAGCTTACCTGCTGGTACCAGACCCATCGCGAGGTCGAGACGCCCTCTGCGACGTCAAAACTCAACCCCCCGGACGGGATCGCCATCGCGTGGGATCTCCGCGCGTCTGGAAAGGTGAGTGGACCGACGCCTTCATCGCAGGAAGCGAGCTTACCCTTTCGTCAGGCCGCGCGCGTCGAGAACCCCAAGTCGCCGGGCTGAGGTAAGTGGTCCGAGTACTGACACCTCGCCTCCTCCCCCGCCTCCCACCGCCGCACGGGAGGAAAGGGGGGAGGAGGAGGAGAGGGAGGGGGGAGGAGAGGGGGAGGGGGAGAGTGAGAGTGCTGTGAGAGCAAAAGTAGGGTAGTTATAGAGTGAAAATGCCAGAGCTTAAGCGCTCGCTGCGCTCGCGCCGCGCAAAGGGGAGGTGGATCTCCTGCCCGCGCGAAAAACGGGCGTTTCGGGGATTGCCGAACGGTCCCAAGGATGTGAGGGTAGGCGGCGGGGCCGGAAAACGAGGCGGCGGCGGCGGGGCGAGGCGGGAGGCGCGACGCGGCTGAGAGCAAGGCGGGGCGCGCGGTGTGATCTGATCGACGTGATGAGGTCGGTGGTCGGGCCGGGAGTGGTCTGCGTGCTAGCATCGATCGCGACTGGCGTGCTGCGACCACGACCACGACCATGGACGCCGCTCGACTGCCTCGAACCATGGGAACACCGAAGGCGCCTTGCGATGCGCCTGAGCCTGCTAGCGTGCGCACATGACAGAGCAGCCGGCCTTATATCAGGTCATCATCCCGCCTTCCCTCCCCTCTCCCTCGTCTTCAACAATGACTCGCTGTCTCAGTCCACCGTCCTCAACATGGCCCTCACCTGCTCGTACTGGCACGAGATCGCCATGGAGGTCCTATGGCGCGAGCTGCCCTCCCTCGTCCCCCTCTTCATGCTCATGCCCGAGGACGCGTGGTGCGCGCCCCGCGGCGAGCGGACCCCGCTCGAGCCCATCCGATTCGTGCGTACCCACCTCGCTAAGCCCGCTAGAACTCGTGCTCATTCCACCGCAGGGCCTGCGCAGAACAGTCACGAGCCACGACTGGCATCGAGTCCATCGCTATGCCCGCCACGTCCGCTCGCTGCGCATCCAGCCGCAGACATATCGCAAGTCCATCGCGAAGGCGCTGCGAACGTCCGAATCGGACGGACCCCTCTTCCCCGGCCTCCGCCACCTGTCCTTCGCGTCGCAATGGGACTGGGACAAGTGCGACCACCTCGCCATCCTCCGCATGCTCCTCAGCCCCAGCCTCGACCACCTCGCCATCGACATCCCCAATAGCTACCTCGAGCAACTAAGCTGCCTGGCCCCCATCTGCTCCGCCCTCACCACCTTCTCCTTCACCGACCAGGGCCACGCCGACGCGCGCCCCTCCCCCGCCGACCTCACCGCCTGCGTTCGCGCGTGGCCCGCGCTCACGAGCATCAGCCTCAACGGCAGCGCGGGCATGTCCCAGCTCATGCCTGCGCTCGCGCTCTGCGATTCCGCCGGCGGCCCCGACGCTGTCTTCGCGCCCTGCTCACCCTCCGGCGCGTACCCGCGCGCGAGCTTTGCCGCGCTCCGCGACCTCACCATCGGCGGGCAGAGCGCGGCTTACGTCGTCGGGCTCATGAAGAGCTGGGGCGTGCGCCCGATCGAGCGCCTCAGCGTGTTCGGCCTTGAGCTCCCCGCGGACGCGGCGCGCGCGCTGATTGCGGATATCCCGACGCACTGCGAGCCCGCCGCGCTGAGCAAGCTGATGATCAGCGCAACCTCGCCGGGGTGGAGTATGCGTGCGGAGGACGTCGCGCCGCTGGCGGAGTGCACGGGCTTGACGAGCTTGGTGTTGAACGTGTCCGACGGGGCGGACATTGCGGACGTGGAGTACGAGACGCTGGCAAGGAGCTGGCCGCTTCTGCAGCGTGTCGAGTTCCCGGGGTCGTACGACCGTGCAGTCGCTCCGCGGTGTACGATGGCAGCTCTCGGCGCCTTCGCGGGCGCCTGCACGCACCTCGAGAGCATCGTCCTCTCCTTCGACGCCAACATGGATGTCGTGCCTTCCCCTTCCCTCTCCGACTCCACCGTCACCCACCTCAACGTCGTCGACTCGCCCATCGACGAGTCCTGCGCGCCGCGCGTAGCCGAGCGCCTCGCGACTCTGTTCCCGAGCCTAACATGGATCGAGGACGACTACGATGACGGACGATACGAGGAGAGCCAGGCAGGCTGGGTCGTGGCGGATGCGGCCATGCGTGCGCGCGCACGAGCGCAGCGGGCAAAGGTGTGGGCCGCGGAGCGCTCCGCAGTGAAGGCGAAACTGGCGGCAGCAGCAGCAGCTTCTGCACAGCGAACTCCTTCGTCAAGTTCGACTTCGCCATCGAGGACAACATCCTCGACTAGCTTGGGGACGTCCTACTTTGACGTGCGTTGCTCTTCTCTCCGTTCTACTTTGGGGATGCTGACCTTTCTTCAGGCCCTCCGCGAGCAGTGCATCATCGCATAAGCTGCCCGGCACATTGTGAATATGTGAATATCAGCTTCCGACGACGACGCTGTACATGCGGCTCGACCACTCCCCCCTCTGTGTGCATACGGCTCGGTGCTATGTACATACAGACCACCCTACCTCCCGGCCTTATTCAACGACCCGGCCACCCTCGTGCTGTCTTATACCTCTGCTCTCTACTTACGACCTCAGGCCCTCGACGCGAACCAGGCGCGACGCGGACTGTAATGACTCCAACCGCTGGATTCCACAGCGAGGCTTGTCGCGCGTTACCGACATTTGTACTATACCCCTGGACACGACACGCGGAGACGTGTACATACTGGTGGAGATACATACATAGTAAGCAACGTGTATTTGTAGTGTAGATACCCATGGTTGAGAAGAATACGATGACGTTCATCTAGTGAAGGACGAGTGAAGCTCACCACGAAGGCTGCCCTCGCCGTCTCGCCTCGCCCCCACCGTCGGCTGAAGTCGCGCGGGGCGAGTTTTTGGATCTGAGACTGACTTCACACCACCCGACGACACCTTTGCGAGCGCGGCGGCCAGTCGTGCGCAGCCTCGATGTCGTTACTCAACTCACAACACGCGGGAAAGACCACGGCGGCCATCCCACGTCGCCAGCAAGTCCCCCCACCTCGTCTCCGCCGCCGTCGGCTCAACAACTCACCAACTCGCGGGGGGCGAGTTTCTGGTCTTCAAGCTGACATGGCAACACCCGACGACGCCTTCGTGAGCACGGTGGCAAGTCCCGCGCGACCTCGTCGTCGTTATTCGAACTCACGGCATGCGGGAGCGGCGATGGCGGCAGGCCCCTCGCCGATTCTGACGTCGCGCGCAACTCGCCCCGATCGCAGCTCACGCTTTACGACGCGGGGAAAGTCGCCCGTCACTGACTCGCGCTCGCCCAGTCCCTCGCAGACCCCCGCACGGCGAATGGAGGGCGCGCGACTTGGTGCGAACCTATCAAAATGCGCCCCCACCTCCCCCTCTCACGCCGACTGCACTCGCCGCACCTCCCAACTCGTCCCACCGTGCACGCTCGCAAGTGCCCTCGCAAGCGACTCCATTCCCGCGACGTCGAGAAGACGGCGAACGTGTGATTTTGGCGGTGAGAAGACGCTTTCGCGCGCATCCCCCCGCTCGCACAACGCCTCCTGCTTGCACGGCTCAGCAAGAGAGGAGGAGAAGAGATGGGATACTCACCTAGCGACATCGACGACGTCCCCACCACACCTCGCAAACCTCACAAGCGCCTGCGCGATGCTCGAGCTCGTCAGCAAGCAAGCCCGCCCCCTCCCCCCACCTCACGAAATTCGCACTCACCTCGCAAAGCCCGCCACGCCTCCGCGCAATGTGCGCGAACGACGCCGCTCCCTGCGGGCGATTCCGTGGACCGACGCGGCGCGGCGACGATACTCACCTCATCGACGGAGGAGATGCCTTCCCCCTCCCCCCTCCTCTTCGACGTGGACAGAGTCGCACCCACGTCACAGAGCACAACGGCGCTCGTCGCGGGCTATGCGGCTCGCGTGAGGGGTGCTCCGAGGGTGGGCTTGCACCTGCACAGTCGTCAGTAACGTCTCAAATAACGGCAGGGGGGAAGGGTCGGAGGGAGGAGAAGGGGAGGAGAAGGTGGTAAAGACGAAGGTAAGGGGGACGGAGGCGACGGAGCAAGGTCTGCAGGTGATGGGGGAGGGTAGTGCGAGGGTGGACGAATAGAGAGGGGGTGAGTATGACGAGGGTGGAGTGATGGGGAAGGGCAGTTGGTGAGGAGGGAGGGGGAGGAGAAGGTGGCGAGGGCGAGGTCAGGAAGCTCGGAGACGATGAAGGACGGCTTGTAGGTGGTAGGGGATGGTGGTGTGAAGGTGTAAGCGTTGCGAAGGGGCCGGTATGACGAGGGAGGGTGTGATGGGGGAGGGCAGTTGACGGAGGGAAGGGAGAGGGGCTCGAGTAAGTACCTGAGTACATGATGTGGTAGATAGATGTGGTAGTACAAGCTGGCTGAAGTAATCGACGAGGGATAGGATGGTGAGGGTTCGCATATGAAAGGAGAGGGGGTACGAAGGGAAGGGGTGGCGAGATGAGAAGGACATGAGAAACGTGAGAAATCGGTTGCTTACCTCGCTTTCGTGTGTGCTGAACGAGCTGGTGGTGACCACCGCGAGCAGTAGGACCTGGCCAGACATGAAGAGAGATCAGCAAAGCAGTTGACTGCAACGAAATTCAAGGGCTCACCTTGAGTTTCTTTCAGTTTTCGTTGAGGGTGGCGCTCGGCAGGGCTCTTCCGACGTCGCAGGCAGTATTTAAGAGGGGGCGGAGCATGTTCAGTATCACACTATGTATCCTTCATGTAAATAAGTACTCGTACAGCCCCCCGAATGCGATATAAGCGATGTATTCACACTACACCACCTTCATCGCATGAGCCCCTCCCTCCCATGAAAGGCTTTTCGGCGTGATACCAGGGCTACCCCTGGTCGTGGACACGTCTCAGTAAGCCTATTAATCGGTCAGCCTTATCTCTAGCAGCGGGATTATACGAAAACTCACCGATGTCGAGTTATGATGAGAAAATCAAAGATCCTTGAAAAGCGCCGGACGTGTGGCAGTCAGAGGAGAGGAGAGGGGTCGCAGCGTTCATATATACCGTAGGAGATATGATTCTAGCATATGAAGACCACATACCCTTGTTTGAGAGTCATGCCGACGCTAAGATGCGCCTGATCTCGATTCAAAACGAGCACAATGTAATTCTGCGAAAACAAGGGCATCAGCGTTCGTCAAGACAGTTCTGTGCGAGAGCTTACCTCGCATGCAGTACCGAGCATCGTGCTTAACATTCAGGTTGCGGTGAAGCGTCGGTAAGCGCGAATTCTGCGAGGGTTGCACGAGTTGCTTAACCCAAGAACGAGCTAGTGGTCTCCCTACCTCGATCATAGCTTCGACAGCGACTACGGCTAGTCGAGCGTCTATGTGAGACTCCTGAGCGACGCCTACTTGCGTCAGACAACGCGGACAATCCAAGGAAAATGATGAGCACGAGTCGAGCTAGCCAAACATTATCACGTACCGACGCGGCCGTATCACTTGAATCCCCAATGGGACAGGCGAAGATGGCGGTCGCACATCCGCAGAGCGCGCTTAGAGGCCCAGCTAGAGCGCCTTCAAGGCATGGTCTACCATCAAGCGGTCAGTCAACAGTTGAAACTCGCGGCGGGGTAGCACGCCTCACCGTGTACCAGCATAATCTCCCCCTCCTCGGACGTGCTCGGAATCGTCAAGGCGCGGGTATGTAGGGGCGGAGTAACAAGCCTGCAAAGGCGATCAGCACGGTCAAGATAGAGGTCGTGGCTCGTCGAGGAGACGGTCAGTCGCTCATGTTATTCCCTCGCGCGCTCTGTCACATCCGCATGACGGCCGGTCGCGTCGGCAGCGGTCTCTCGTATCCTCACGGCAATGCGAGATTACCTCACCCTGAGGTGTCCCGTGCGAACGCGCCGCATCGCGACGGTGAGCGATTCTTTCACATCGCGGGTGAGATTGTTGATGTTGCTACAGCGCGGCAGCACGGACTCTGTGAGCACACAGAGAGATGGGACGAGGGCGCATCACGTACCATCACGTCGCATCCATCATCCTAGAGGACTCGCGCGTGCCTCCGGCGGTTTGGAAGGCTCGGAAAATGCGGAATTGAAGGTCAATTTCTCGTTCTGTACAGTCAGAAGCGAACTCACAACCCTCAATGACCCCGAGAACCTACTGCAGCGCGCGTAGAAATAGCCTGAATGGTAGCCTGTTTGACCAATTATCAGCCGGCGCTCTTCCAGCAAAGGATGAACTTTGACTCGCCGCATTCTCGTATGAATCGCTCTAGAGATCCCGCGCATGACTCCGGCGGTTTGAGGGCCTCAAGGATAGCTGTGAGGAAGATCAGTCGACGCTTATGTAGTTCAGATCCAACCGAGGCGGAAAAATCGTAGGTACTCACCTCGATGACCCCGAGAACCTGATCAAATCCCTCGAAGGTTCAGGGTATCGTCGAGCGGCTGGGTGAAGGTGGGGACCGTCTAGCGAGCGGCCTATGGCACCTCCAGAACCTGATGGTGGACAGCAGCTGTCAGCGAGCGCTTCGACAGGACGAAGGACTCGAGCTTGCCAAAACTCTGTCACTCGCGCATTCCTCCAGCGGTTCAAGAGACGTATACACCCACCGTGTAAGCGTAAGCGCGGGCTATATGCATCCTCGTCATTGAGAGTAAGCCGACGGGGCATTACTCACCTCGATGGGCCCGAGAACCCCGGGTGATTGTCGGACTCCCAAGTCGGCGGTGTCAAGAATCAAGGATTGAGTCGAAATGCGAGGGAACAAGGTTAGTTCGACTCACAATCTGGTCATAGATGAGTCCGGTATCGCGTATCCTCCTATTGGTCGCCCTATCGTAAGGCGGCGACGTCGCAGACATGGCGGTGGGAAGCAAGAAAAGTCAGTGACACGTGTTGTAACGCACTGAAAGGACTCACAAGACGGGTGACGGCGCTCAGCTCGAGAGTCGTCAGGGGCTGACCGCCGCTCAGCGACGCAGAGCGCGACGACGGACCATCGCGTCGTGGGGATAGGACGTTGGTGATGATCAGAGTGAGCTCGACATACGGTCGTACACTCACCCTGCTGCTCGTTACGTCTGGCCGGCGCGTTTAAGAATCCAACAGAGGGCCAGGCAAAACTAGCTAGAGTTATACCGAAGGAAAAACGCGGGGATATCGTCGCGGAAATCAGCAGCGGGCTTGAGAGAGAAGAAACAAGGAATGAACTCACGATATTTTGAGGTTCCCGGCGTAAATCCTCGATTTCCTTGTTGTGGCGGCAGTCAGAGGAATACTCGACAGGATAGAAGAGATAGGTACTACCTACTTTGAAGTACCAGGAGTTCGAAGCGCAGGCTGGGAAGATCCAAATCAGCCAAAATGGATGTGACGCGATGCAAAAAGCGAACTCGCCTGCTCTGGTAGTGGCATGAGAAGGTACGCGTCAAGTAGTGAAGATAGACGATAGAGCACCTGTAATCACATCGTCAGTGGGAGCGAATCAGTAGTGAGAGAGCACAGACCGAAGTGATGACACGAAGGTCAACTGCTGTAGACGGGCTGAACTCGAAGATGAGCGCTTCGTCAAGAGATTCAGAAGAGCGCAGAGTAGGAAGGTGTCAAGGGAGGTGTAGTGTGTAGACAGGTGTAGGAAAGGAAGGAAGCAGTGAAGGAGGAGAGAAGGGAAGTAGAGGAGGGATGGGAAGTGAGGAGAGCAGTCGACTCACCCCGCTCTTTATACGAATCTACCAGGCGCACGGACTCGCAGAGCATCACCGCGTCTCCCCCTTGATGCCCCACCACTTTGCTAAGCGATTCCACGACTCTGTCACCCGGATATTCCTTGCCGCTCGCCCTCCTCCTCCTAAGCCCCAACAGCGCATCTTCCGCGCTTCTCTTCGAAATCAGGGAGCCAGCGCCCAGGCCCGCGCGTGATTTGATCGTGACAAATGATGGGACCCTGATTGATCGGTGTCGAGAAATCGCCTCCGCGCCAGTGGAAGTTTGGAGGCGAGGCAAGGCGGTAGGAGCGGTGTTTGCAAACCGAGTAGACGGATGTCGGGGAGGAGAAGGACAGCATAGAGGCAGTATCCTGAGTCTTAGGGGTTAGGGGTAGGGTGTCTCGAGTGCCCGGACGCCGAGGCGAAGACGCTGCTGCTCGGAAAAGTCAGGAACGCGCCGTTTAGCGTTTTGAGCCGTTTACGACGCACTCACAAAAAGCCAGCAGACTGTGACGTTGGATATATGGTCTCCCAGCCGTTAGGATCCACGTGGTGTGTGCTCGCTCGGTCTGAGGATTCGTGAGTTGAGGCTCAGAAGCGCGAACGGACGGCCTGCCACAAAAGGCAGGCATTCAGCCACACGCGGGGACGAGCGCGAGAGTGCGACGACGACCTCCGTCTTGCGCACTCCCAATGCATTGGAAAGACCTGAATCACTCACGGAATCATTGCCGTTCACTCTCGGCCTGCTATATTGCAAGCATGATGGTGTGAAGCTCAGGATTTGCGCTTGGGGCCAAAACCGCAAGGCCGCGCTCGAGTCCGCCTCGCGCGCATCACGATTCGTGCAGGTCGACAGTCTCCGTGCTTCCGCGTTTCGGTACGTTGGTGCCCGAGATTTGCAGTCGAGCGGCGGTTGAAGACTGGAGCCGGGGCGATCCCCGGCAATATAACCTTCTCATTGTCCTCGGGCGCTCGGTGAGCGTAGGTACAATGCTATGATGACGGGGGATGGCTCACTTTTGCGATTGGTTGCGCAGAAATGCGAGACCGCTCAGCGGTCGGGCGTGAGCTGCTGGGGGAGCTCGCGTGTCCTTGGGCTGATCTGCTATTGTCTAAGCACGAGCACAGAAGCCGGCTCACCATCATCACAGGCACATGAGCCACTTGCCGAGTTCCTTCAAGGTCGGTTGGGGTCGTGCTCAGGCAACAGAAGCCGGTGCTTCTCACTCTTCGTGACCTTGCTCCCGCCGGCTCGAGCGGTCCCCTGCCGCTTCAGTGACACCCTCGGCGCCTTCGTGCTTTCATTAGCGCATCTATCTCGCACGTACCTGTCTTTCTCCTCCTTCAGGAACCCTTGTCGTTGACGAGGACTTGCGCAGCGCTACTCTAATCTCATCGCCGGGGGAACTACGTGAGGCGAGATTGGGTGTTATTCCTGACAGTGTATGCGGTACGGAGGGTCTTCGATAGTGTCGTATATGTGGTAGGTACGCGTATCTAGGGTGGTCGGTGACTTGGGCTCGTGGGGTTGGTGAGGGCGGGAGGCAAGGAATAGGTCCGCCTTGCTTCCGCCGCGGTTTGCCGGTCTCGAGCGCGGCGGCTCACCGGCGCGGCTTTTCCGTCCGGTTTCGAACCTCGCGACCGCCGTCCGCGTCTTGCTCCCGACCACCATGTACGACGCTTCGGCGTGTCGCATCACTGTCTACAGTCGTCGCCGAGTTGTTTCCCGCAGAGTGCAGATTTTTGGAAGCCTTTTGTGTTGCACTTCTCGTCTTGCTCATGGGTTTGCTCATGAGTTTGAGCTGTCCCGAGTTGCTCGCTGTTCACGCTGTCTGTCCGAGCCTATATCACGCGTTTTGTACTCCCACTATGTTCCTCTCGTCACTGTATCCTATGCTCTGAGCCTGTACTCTGTGCTTCTTCTGAAATTCCCATCTCATCTCACATCTCGAGCTTCGACTCGCTCCTCGAGTTTACCCGCCCGCGGCAGGTAATTCTTGCGAGCTCCGCACGGAGGTGAATGCCCAAAGAGGTAATCTGGTAAGGTCGTCAACATGAGGCATTGATGGCTTCGTGATCAGGGTCCAGCCCCTTCGCACGCCACAGCGGCGATCACGATTGCCTCGTGCACCTGGTCACACCTCCTGGCTTCATCTTCTAACTCTACAGCTTTATCCTCTACCTCTTGCTTCTATCTATGCTTCCTCCCTACGTCTCCGCTTGCTCTGGATGCCTCCGCTTCGTCTCGATGTCTCTATTAGCTCTTGAACCTGTTGGTACTGTCAGCAACTGCCGAAGCAAGCAAAGGCGAGATTGGCAGCAACAACACCTTGGTTGCACAAGGGCAACACCGAGTCACCTCCGAGAGCGACGGAAGCGAGCGAGCAAGCCACGGGAGCAAGTCAGAGAGCACAGAGAAGACACGGAGCGAGCGAGCAGCCGAGAGACCGAGAGCGAGAGCCCGAGAGCGGCGAGAGTCCCGAGAGCGGCAGGGACCCGGTACTCGGTGCTGGAAACCAGCCCGAGGGCAAGTCAGCTCGCCAAAAGGTACGCAGACTCACCATTGACCCCCGAGTTGAGCGCTGACCCGCGTTGCGAGCACGGTGGCGCAGCGGGTCCGAGAGCGAGGCAGCACAGCCCGACAAGCGCAGCCTAACGAGCAGGATCAGGACATGCTCGAGGTGCGTGCATCGGGCCTGATGCATGAACAGCAAGCTTACCTGGATTCACAGCTTCTCCGACACTCCAGGGTACGTGCAAAATGCATCCATTCAAGATACCGAGCTTACAAGTTGTACCTACGAGTACTTCCTACCACGAAGAGGGCGAAGGCGCGCTCTACTCGCGACACGGACAAGATCCATTTGTCAAGAACTCACTCGTCAAGAACTCACATGTGCGCCACTGTGCTCCTCGGAGCGGACTGCCCGACACCCGACGCTGCGATGAGCGAGATCCGGGCGAGGATCAGCGACGACGAGCTTACCGGCGATCTCCGCGCCACCGGAAGCGCGCTGCGTATCCCGCCGTCTCAAGATCGCGTCGCCGGTGCGTGTGCTCAGTGTCAGTAGCCCCACATCTGCTTACCTATCCCCCAGCGAGTAGGACGACTCCAGGCGTTTGAAGCGTCTTTCAAGCCGATCTGCACCCCGCAGCGACGGCCGAAGACGAAGCGCGCGACACGGACGGGCTACGCGGCGCACGACGGCCCCCGATGAGCAAGATCAGTACCGGGATCGCGATGAGGAGCCTACCGGTGCGATCCGCGCGGCTTGACGGCGATCTGCGCAACGCCCGGCACCTTGGAGCGAGCTACGTGACGCTCGGCGCTCTCGATGAGCAAGTTAGCGCGCGGAGATCGAGTGTGAAGGGCTTACCGGTTGTCGACGTCGCATCGCCCACGCTCTCCACCCTCGACAGCGCTCTCTTCCCTCAGCGGTCTCCTCCCTCCAAAGCACTCTCCCCCCTCGAAAGCGACTTCGTCTTGAAAGCGACGAGATCCGCACGCGCTCAGCATCTCGCGGCGTTGGCGACGACGCGGCCTCATCCCGCGAGGAAGGCGACACCAAGATCTCCTACTCGGTGTGAGTCGGCTGTAGTCCCCAATTCAGCCAGCAAGCTTACCCCTTGTATTCAGGCAGTACGCGCTTCGACGGCGGGATCTCCGCCGAGAAGGTCGTCGCCAGCCGTCTCGCGCGCCTCGTCGCGGTTGTCCACGCCTCGACAGGCTCACCAATGACTTTCGGCATCGAGATCTGTGGGGATCTCGTCAATTAGTGTGAGTCGATTCGCATGCTTGGTAACTGCCAGCAAGCTTACCTACAGGTGCCAGACCCATCGCGACGTCAGGAGGCCGTCTACGACAACAAGACTCAATCCCCGCGGCCTCTACGAACAAAATCGCCATGGCGAGGTCTCGAAATCGCGTGGGATCTTCGCGCGAGCACGGCGTCTGGCGAAGTGTGTGAACCCACGCCTTCATCGCAGGAAGCGAGCTTACCTTTGTGTTAGGCTGCGCGCGCCAAGTCGGTAAGCTGAGGTAAGTGGTCCGAGTACTGACGCCTCGCCTCCTCCCCCGCCTCCCACCGCCGCACGGGAGGAAAGGGGGGAGGAGGAGGAGAGGGAGGGGGGAGGAGAGGGGGAGGGGGAGAGTGCTGTGAGAGCCAAAGTAGGGTAGTTAGAGAGTGAAAATGCCAGAGCTTAAGCGCTCGCTGCGCTCGCGCCGCGCAAAGGGGAGGTGGATCTCCTGCCCGCGCGAAAAACGGGCGTTTCGGGGATTGCCGAACGGTCCCAAGGATGTGAGGGTAGGCGGCGGGGCCGGAAAACGAGGCGGCGGCGGGGCGAGGCGCGAGACGTGACGCGGCTGAGAGCAAGGCGGGGCGCGCGGTGTGATCTGATCGACGTGATGAGGTCGGTGGTCGGGCCGGGAGTGGTCTGCGTGCTAGCATCGATCGCGACTGGCGTGCTGCGACCGCGACCACGACCATGCACGCTGCTCGACTGCCTCGAACCATGGGAACACCGAAGGCGCCTTGCGATGCGCCTGAGCCTGCTAGCGTGCGCACATGACAGAGCAGCCGCCCTTATATCAGGCATCCCGCCTTCCCTCGCGAGCTGCCCTCCCTCGTCCCCCTCTTCATGCTCATGCCCGAGGACGCGTGGTGCGCGCCCCGCGGCGAGCGGACCCCGCTCGAGCCCATCCGATTCGTGCGTACCCACCTCGCTAAGCCCGCTAGAACTCGTGCTCATTCCACCGCAGGGCTTGCGCAGGACAATTACGAGCCACGACTGGCATCGAGTCCATCGCTATGCCCGCCACGTCCGCTCGCTGCGCATCCAGCCGCAGACATATCGCAAGTCCATCGCGAAGGCGCTGCGAACGTCCGAATCGGACGGACCCCTCTTCCCCGGCCTCCGCCACCTGTCCTTCGCGTCGCAATGGGACTGGGACAAGTGCGACCATCTCGCCATCCTCCGCATGCTCCTCAGCCCCAGTCTCGACCATCTCGCCATCGACATTCCCAATAGCTACCTCGAGCAACTAAGCTGCCTGGCCCCCATCTGCTCCGCCCTCACCACCTTCTCCTTCACCGACCAGGGCCACGCCGACGCGCGCCCCTCCCCCGCCGACCTCACCGCCTGCGTCCGCGCGTGGCCCGCGCTCACGAGCATCAGCCTCAACGGCAGCGCGGGTATGTCCCAGCTCATGCCCGCGCTCGCGCTCTGCGACTCCGCTGGCGGTCCCGACGCTGTCTTCGCGCCCTGCTCGCCCTCCGGCGCGTACCCGCGCGCGAGCTTTGCCGCGCTCCGCGACCTCACCATCGGCGGACAGAGCGCTGCTTATGTCGTCGGGCTCATGAAGAGCTGGGGCGTGCGCCCGATCGAGCGCCTCAGTGTATTCGGCCTGGAGCTCCCCGCGGACGCGGCGCGCGCGCTGATTGCGGACATTCCGACGCATTGCGAGCCCACCGCGCTGAGCAAGCTGATGATCAGCGCAACCTCGCCGGGGTGGAGGATGCGTGCGGAGGACGTCGCGCCGCTGGCAAAATGCACGGGCTTGACGAGCTTGGTGCTGAACGTGTCCGACGGGGCGGACATTGCGGACGTGGAGTACGAGACGCTGGCGAGGAGCTGGCCACTTCTGCAGCGTGTCGAATTCCCGGGGTCGTACGACCGTGCAGTCGCTCCGCGGTGTACGATGGCAGCTCTCGGCGCCTTCGCGGGCGCCTGCACGCACCTCGAGAGCATTGTCCTCTCCTTCGACGCCAACATGGATGTCGTGCCTTCCCCTTCCCTCTCCGACTCCACCGTCACCCACCTCAACGTCGTCGACTCGCCCATCGACGAGTCCTGCGCGCCGCGCGTAGCCGAGCGCCTCGCGACTCTGTTCCCGAGCCTAACATGGATCGAGGACGACTACGATGACGGACGATACGAGGAGAGCCAGGCAGGCTGGGTCGTGGCGGATGCGGCCATGCGTGCGCGCGCACGAGCGCAGCGGGCAAAGGTGTGGGCCGCGGAGCGCTCCGCAGTGAAGGCGAAACTGGCGGCAGCAGCAGCAGCTTCTGCACAGCGAACTCCTTCGTCAAGTTCGACTTCGCCATCGAGGACAACATCCTCGACTAGCTTGGGGACGTCCTACTTTGACGTGCGTTGCTCTTCTCTCCGTTCTACTTTGGGGATGCTGACCTTTCTTCAGGCCCTCCGCGAGCAGTGCATCATCGCATAAGCTGCCCGGCACATTGTGAATATGTGAATATCAGCTTCCGACGACGACGCTGTACATGCGGCTCGACCACTCCCCCCTCTGTGTGCATACGGCTCGGTGCTATGTACATACAGACCACCCTACCTCCCGGCCTTATTCAACGACCCGGCCACCCTCGTGCTGTCTTATACCTCTGCTCTCTACTTACGACCTCAGGCCCTCGACGCGAACCAGGCGCGACGCGGACTGTAATGACTCCAACCGCTGGATTCCACAGCGAGGCTTGTCGCGCGTTACCGACATTTGTACTATACCCCTGGACACGACACGCGGAGACGTGTACATACTGGTGGAGATACATACATAGTAAGCAACGTGTATTTGTAGTGTAGATACCCATGGTTGAGAAGAATACGATGACGTTCATCTAGTGAAGGACGAGTGAAGCTCACCACGAAGGCTGCCCTCGCCGTCTCGCCTCGCCCCCACCGTCGGCTGAAGTCGCGCGGGGCGAGTTTTTGGATCTGAGACTGACTTCACACCACCCGACGACACCTTTGCGAGCGCGGCGGCCAGTCGTGCGCAGCCTCGATGTCGTTACTCAACTCACAACACGCGGGAAAGACCACGGCGGCCATCCCACGTCGCCAGCAAGTCCCCCCACCTCGTCTCCGCCGCCGTCGGCTCAACAACTCACCAACTCGCGGGGGGCGAGTTTCTGGTCTTCAAGCTGACATGGCAACACCCGACGACGCCTTCGTGAGCACGGTGGCAAGTCCCGCGCGACCTCGTCGTCGTTATTCGAACTCACGGCATGCGGGAGCGGCGATGGCGGCAGGCCCCTCGCCGATTCTGACGTCGCGCGCAACTCGCCCCGATCGCAGCTCACGCTTTACGACGCGGGGAAAGTCGCCCGTCACTGACTCGCGCTCGCCCAGTCCCTCGCAGACCCCCGCACGGCGAATGGAGGGCGCGCGACTTGGTGCGAACCTATCAAAATGCGCCCCCACCTCCCCCTCTCACGCCGACTGCACTCGCCGCACCTCCCAACTCGTCCCACCGTGCACGCTCGCAAGTGCCCTCGCAAGCGACTCCATTCCCGCGACGTCGAGAAGACGGCGAACGTGTGATTTTGGCGGTGAGAAGACGCTTTCGCGCGCATCCCCCCGCTCGCACAACGCCTCCTGCTTGCACGGCTCAGCAAGAGAGGAGGAGAAGAGATGGGATACTCACCTAGCGACATCGACGACGTCCCCACCACACCTCGCAAACCTCACAAGCGCCTGCGCGATGCTCGAGCTCGTCAGCAAGCAAGCCCGCCCCCTCCCCCCACCTCACGAAATTCGCACTCACCTCGCAAAGCCCGCCACGCCTCCGCGCAATGTGCGCGAACGACGCCGCTCCCTGCGGGCGATTCCGTGGACCGACGCGGCGCGGCGACGATACTCACCTCATCGACGGAGGAGATGCCTTCCCCCTCCCCCCTCCTCTTCGACGTGGACAGAGTCGCACCCACGTCACAGAGCACAACGGCGCTCGTCGCGGGCTATGCGGCTCGCGTGAGGGGTGCTCCGAGGGTGGGCTTGCACCTGCACAGTCGTCAGTAACGTCTCAAATAACGGCAGGGGGGAAGGGTCGGAGGGAGGAGAAGGGGAGGAGAAGGTGGTAAAGACGAAGGTAAGGGGGACGGAGGCGACGGAGCAAGGTCTGCAGGTGATGGGGGAGGGTAGTGCGAGGGTGGACGAATAGAGAGGGGGTGAGTATGACGAGGGTGGAGTGATGGGGAAGGGCAGTTGGTGAGGAGGGAGGGGGAGGAGAAGGTGGCGAGGGCGAGGTCAGGAAGCTCGGAGACGATGAAGGACGGCTTGTAGGTGGTAGGGGATGGTGGTGTGAAGGTGTAAGCGTTGCGAAGGGGCCGGTATGACGAGGGAGGGTGTGATGGGGGAGGGCAGTTGACGGAGGGAAGGGAGAGGGGCTCGAGTAAGTACCTGAGTACATGATGTGGTAGATAGATGTGGTAGTACAAGCTGGCTGAAGTAATCGACGAGGGATAGGATGGTGAGGGTTCGCATATGAAAGGAGAGGGGGTACGAAGGGAAGGGGTGGCGAGATGAGAAGGACATGAGAAACGTGAGAAATCGGTTGCTTACCTCGCTTTCGTGTGTGCTGAACGAGCTGGTGGTGACCACCGCGAGCAGTAGGACCTGGCCAGACATGAAGAGAGATCAGCAAAGCAGTTGACTGCAACGAAATTCAAGGGCTCACCTTGAGTTTCTTTCAGTTTTCGTTGAGGGTGGCGCTCGGCAGGGCTCTTCCGACGTCGCAGGCAGTATTTAAGAGGGGGCGGAGCATGTTCAGTATCACACTATGTATCCTTCATGTAAATAAGTACTCGTACAGCCCCCCGAATGCGATATAAGCGATGTATTCACACTACACCACCTTCATCGCATGAGCCCCTCCCTCCCATGAAAGGCTTTTCGGCGTGATACCAGGGCTACCCCTGGTCGTGGACACGTCTCAGTAAGCCTATTAATCGGTCAGCCTTATCTCTAGCAGCGGGATTATACGAAAACTCACCGATGTCGAGTTATGATGAGAAAATCAAAGATCCTTGAAAAGCGCCGGACGTGTGGCAGTCAGAGGAGAGGAGAGGGGTCGCAGCGTTCATATATACCGTAGGAGATATGATTCTAGCATATGAAGACCACATACCCTTGTTTGAGAGTCATGCCGACGCTAAGATGCGCCTGATCTCGATTCAAAACGAGCACAATGTAATTCTGCGAAAACAAGGGCATCAGCGTTCGTCAAGACAGTTCTGTGCGAGAGCTTACCTCGCATGCAGTACCGAGCATCGTGCTTAACATTCAGGTTGCGGTGAAGCGTCGGTAAGCGCGAATTCTGCGAGGGTTGCACGAGTTGCTTAACCCAAGAACGAGCTAGTGGTCTCCCTACCTCGATCATAGCTTCGACAGCGACTACGGCTAGTCGAGCGTCTATGTGAGACTCCTGAGCGACGCCTACTTGCGTCAGACAACGCGGACAATCCAAGGAAAATGATGAGCACGAGTCGAGCTAGCCAAACATTATCACGTACCGACGCGGCCGTATCACTTGAATCCCCAATGGGACAGGCGAAGATGGCGGTCGCACATCCGCAGAGCGCGCTTAGAGGCCCAGCTAGAGCGCCTTCAAGGCATGGTCTACCATCAAGCGGTCAGTCAACAGTTGAAACTCGCGGCGGGGTAGCACGCCTCACCGTGTACCAGCATAATCTCCCCCTCCTCGGACGTGCTCGGAATCGTCAAGGCGCGGGTATGTAGGGGCGGAGTAACAAGCCTGCAAAGGCGATCAGCACGGTCAAGATAGAGGTCGTGGCTCGTCGAGGAGACGGTCAGTCGCTCATGTTATTCCCTCGCGCGCTCTGTCACATCCGCATGACGGCCGGTCGCGTCGGCAGCGGTCTCTCGTATCCTCACGGCAATGCGAGATTACCTCACCCTGAGGTGTCCCGTGCGAACGCGCCGCATCGCGACGGTGAGCGATTCTTTCACATCGCGGGTGAGATTGTTGATGTTGCTACAGCGCGGCAGCACGGACTCTGTGAGCACACAGAGAGATGGGACGAGGGCGCATCACGTACCATCACGTCGCATCCATCATCCTAGAGGACTCGCGCGTGCCTCCGGCGGTTTGGAAGGCTCGGAAAATGCGGAATTGAAGGTCAATTTCTCGTTCTGTACAGTCAGAAGCGAACTCACAACCCTCAATGACCCCGAGAACCTACTGCAGCGCGCGTAGAAATAGCCTGAATGGTAGCCTGTTTGACCAATTATCAGCCGGCGCTCTTCCAGCAAAGGATGAACTTTGACTCGCCGCATTCTCGTATGAATCGCTCTAGAGATCCCGCGCATGACTCCGGCGGTTTGAGGGCCTCAAGGATAGCTGTGAGGAAGATCAGTCGACGCTTATGTAGTTCAGATCCAACCGAGGCGGAAAAATCGTAGGTACTCACCTCGATGACCCCGAGAACCTGATCAAATCCCTCGAAGGTTCAGGGTATCGTCGAGCGGCTGGGTGAAGGTGGGGACCGTCTAGCGAGCGGCCTATGGCACCTCCAGAACCTGATGGTGGACAGCAGCTGTCAGCGAGCGCTTCGACAGGACGAAGGACTCGAGCTTGCCAAAACTCTGTCACTCGCGCATTCCTCCAGCGGTTCAAGAGACGTATACACCCACCGTGTAAGCGTAAGCGCGGGCTATATGCATCCTCGTCATTGAGAGTAAGCCGACGGGGCATTACTCACCTCGATGGGCCCGAGAACCCCGGGTGATTGTCGGACTCCCAAGTCGGCGGTGTCAAGAATCAAGGATTGAGTCGAAATGCGAGGGAACAAGGTTAGTTCGACTCACAATCTGGTCATAGATGAGTCCGGTATCGCGTATCCTCCTATTGGTCGCCCTATCGTAAGGCGGCGACGTCGCAGACATGGCGGTGGGAAGCAAGAAAAGTCAGTGACACGTGTTGTAACGCACTGAAAGGACTCACAAGACGGGTGACGGCGCTCAGCTCGAGAGTCGTCAGGGGCTGACCGCCGCTCAGCGACGCAGAGCGCGACGACGGACCATCGCGTCGTGGGGATAGGACGTTGGTGATGATCAGAGTGAGCTCGACATACGGTCGTACACTCACCCTGCTGCTCGTTACGTCTGGCCGGCGCGTTTAAGAATCCAACAGAGGGCCAGGCAAAACTAGCTAGAGTTATACCGAAGGAAAAACGCGGGGATATCGTCGCGGAAATCAGCAGCGGGCTTGAGAGAGAAGAAACAAGGAATGAACTCACGATATTTTGAGGTTCCCGGCGTAAATCCTCGATTTCCTTGTTGTGGCGGCAGTCAGAGGAATACTCGACAGGATAGAAGAGATAGGTACTACCTACTTTGAAGTACCAGGAGTTCGAAGCGCAGGCTGGGAAGATCCAAATCAGCCAAAATGGATGTGACGCGATGCAAAAAGCGAACTCGCCTGCTCTGGTAGTGGCATGAGAAGGTACGCGTCAAGTAGTGAAGATAGACGATAGAGCACCTGTAATCACATCGTCAGTGGGAGCGAATCAGTAGTGAGAGAGCACAGACCGAAGTGATGACACGAAGGTCAACTGCTGTAGACGGGCTGAACTCGAAGATGAGCGCTTCGTCAAGAGATTCAGAAGAGCGCAGAGTAGGAAGGTGTCAAGGGAGGTGTAGTGTGTAGACAGGTGTAGGAAAGGAAGGAAGCAGTGAAGGAGGAGAGAAGGGAAGTAGAGGAGGGATGGGAAGTGAGGAGAGCAGTCGACTCACCCCGCTCTTTATACGAATCTACCAGGCGCACGGACTCGCAGAGCATCACCGCGTCTCCCCCTTGATGCCCCACCACTTTGCTAAGCGATTCCACGACTCTGTCACCCGGATATTCCTTGCCGCTCGCCCTCCTCCTCCTAAGCCCCAACAGCGCATCTTCCGCGCTTCTCTTCGAAATCAGGGAGCCAGCGCCCAGGCCCGCGCGTGATTTGATCGTGACAAATGATGGGACCCTGATTGATCGGTGTCGAGAAATCGCCTCCGCGCCAGTGGAAGTTTGGAGGCGAGGCAAGGCGGTAGGAGCGGTGTTTGCAAACCGAGTAGACGGATGTCGGGGAGGAGAAGGACAGCATAGAGGCAGTATCCTGAGTCTTAGGGGTTAGGGGTAGGGTGTCTCGAGTGCCCGGACGCCGAGGCGAAGACGCTGCTGCTCGGAAAAGTCAGGAACGCGCCGTTTAGCGTTTTGAGCCGTTTACGACGCACTCACAAAAAGCCAGCAGACTGTGACGTTGGATATATGGTCTCCCAGCCGTTAGGATCCACGTGGTGTGTGCTCGCTCGGTCTGAGGATTCGTGAGTTGAGGCTCAGAAGCGCGAACGGACGGCCTGCCACAAAAGGCAGGCATTCAGCCACACGCGGGGACGAGCGCGAGAGTGCGACGACGACCTCCGTCTTGCGCACTCCCAATGCATTGGAAAGACCTGAATCACTCACGGAATCATTGCCGTTCACTCTCGGCCTGCTATATTGCAAGCATGATGGTGTGAAGCTCAGGATTTGCGCTTGGGGCCAAAACCGCAAGGCCGCGCTCGAGTCCGCCTCGCGCGCATCACGATTCGTGCAGGTCGACAGTCTCCGTGCTTCCGCGTTTCGGTACGTTGGTGCCCGAGATTTGCAGTCGAGCGGCGGTTGAAGACTGGAGCCGGGGCGATCCCCGGCAATATAACCTTCTCATTGTCCTCGGGCGCTCGGTGAGCGTAGGTACAATGCTATGATGACGGGGGATGGCTCACTTTTGCGATTGGTTGCGCAGAAATGCGAGACCGCTCAGCGGTCGGGCGTGAGCTGCTGGGGGAGCTCGCGTGTCCTTGGGCTGATCTGCTATTGTCTAAGCACGAGCACAGAAGCCGGCTCACCATCATCACAGGCACATGAGCCACTTGCCGAGTTCCTTCAAGGTCGGTTGGGGTCGTGCTCAGGCAACAGAAGCCGGTGCTTCTCACTCTTCGTGACCTTGCTCCCGCCGGCTCGAGCGGTCCCCTGCCGCTTCAGTGACACCCTCGGCGCCTTCGTGCTTTCATTAGCGCATCTATCTCGCACGTACCTGTCTTTCTCCTCCTTCAGGAACCCTTGTCGTTGACGAGGACTTGCGCAGCGCTACTCTAATCTCATCGCCGGGGGAACTACGTGAGGCGAGATTGGGTGTTATTCCTGACAGTGTATGCGGTACGGAGGGTCTTCGATAGTGTCGTATATGTGGTAGGTACGCGTATCTAGGGTGGTCGGTGACTTGGGCTCGTGGGGTTGGTGAGGGCGGGAGGCAAGGAATAGGTCCGCCTTGCTTCCGCCGCGGTTTGCCGGTCTCGAGCGCGGCGGCTCACCGGCGCGGCTTTTCCGTCCGGTTTCGAACCTCGCGACCGCCGTCCGCGTCTTGCTCCCGACCACCATGTACGACGCTTCGGCGTGTCGCATCACTGTCTACAGTCGTCGCCGAGTTGTTTCCCGCAGAGTGCAGATTTTTGGAAGCCTTTTGTGTTGCACTTCTCGTCTTGCTCATGGGTTTGCTCATGAGTTTGAGCTGTCCCGAGTTGCTCGCTGTTCACGCTGTCTGTCCGAGCCTATATCACGCGTTTTGTACTCCCACTATGTTCCTCTCGTCACTGTATCCTATGCTCTGAGCCTGTACTCTGTGCTTCTTCTGAAATTCCCATCTCATCTCACATCTCGAGCTTCGACTCGCTCCTCGAGTTTACCCGCCCGCGGCAGGTAATTCTTGCGAGCTCCGCACGGAGGTGAATGCCCAAAGAGGTAATCTGGTAAGGTCGTCAACATGAGGCATTGATGGCTTCGTGATCAGGGTCCAGCCCCTTCGCACGCCACAGCGGCGATCACGATTGCCTCGTGCACCTGGTCACACCTCCTGGCTTCATCTTCTAACTCTACAGCTTTATCCTCTACCTCTTGCTTCTATCTATGCTTCCTCCCTACGTCTCCGCTTGCTCTGGATGCCTCCGCTTCGTCTCGATGTCTCTATTAGCTCTTGAACCTGTTGGTACTGTCAGCAACTGCCGAAGCAAGCAAAGGCGAGATTGGCAGCAACAACACCTTGGTTGCACAAGGGCAACACCGAGTCACCTCCGAGAGCGACGGAAGCGAGCGAGCAAGCCACGGGAGCAAGTCAGAGAGCACAGAGAAGACACGGAGCGAGCGAGCAGCCGAGAGACCGAGAGCGAGAGCCCGAGAGCGGCGAGAGTCCCGAGAGCGGCAGGGACCCGGTACTCGGTGCTGGAAACCAGCCCGAGGGCAAGTCAGCTCGCCAAAAGGTACGCAGACTCACCATTGACCCCCGAGTTGAGCGCTGACCCGCGTTGCGAGCACGGTGGCGCAGCGGGTCCGAGAGCGAGGCAGCACAGCCCGACAAGCGCAGCCTAACGAGCAGGATCAGGACATGCTCGAGGTGCGTGCATCGGGCCTGATGCATGAACAGCAAGCTTACCTGGATTCACAGCTTCTCCGACACTCCAGGGTACGTGCAAAATGCATCCATTCAAGATACCGAGCTTACAAGTTGTACCTACGAGTACTTCCTACCACGAAGAGGGCGAAGGCGCGCTCTACTCGCGACACGGACAAGATCCATTTGTCAAGAACTCACTCGTCAAGAACTCACATGTGCGCCACTGTGCTCCTCGGAGCGGACTGCCCGACACCCGACGCTGCGATGAGCGAGATCCGGGCGAGGATCAGCGACGACGAGCTTACCGGCGATCTCCGCGCCACCGGAAGCGCGCTGCGTATCCCGCCGTCTCAAGATCGCGTCGCCGGTGCGTGTGCTCAGTGTCAGTAGCCCCACATCTGCTTACCTATCCCCCAGCGAGTAGGACGACTCCAGGCGTTTGAAGCGTCTTTCAAGCCGATCTGCACCCCGCAGCGACGGCCGAAGACGAAGCGCGCGACACGGACGGGCTACGCGGCGCACGACGGCCCCCGATGAGCAAGATCAGTACCGGGATCGCGATGAGGAGCCTACCGGTGCGATCCGCGCGGCTTGACGGCGATCTGCGCAACGCCCGGCACCTTGGAGCGAGCTACGTGACGCTCGGCGCTCTCGATGAGCAAGTTAGCGCGCGGAGATCGAGTGTGAAGGGCTTACCGGTTGTCGACGTCGCATCGCCCACGCTCTCCACCCTCGACAGCGCTCTCTTCCCTCAGCGGTCTCCTCCCTCCAAAGCACTCTCCCCCCTCGAAAGCGACTTCGTCTTGAAAGCGACGAGATCCGCACGCGCTCAGCATCTCGCGGCGTTGGCGACGACGCGGCCTCATCCCGCGAGGAAGGCGACACCAAGATCTCCTACTCGGTGTGAGTCGGCTGTAGTCCCCAATTCAGCCAGCAAGCTTACCCCTTGTATTCAGGCAGTACGCGCTTCGACGGCGGGATCTCCGCCGAGAAGGTCGTCGCCAGCCGTCTCGCGCGCCTCGTCGCGGTTGTCCACGCCTCGACAGGCTCACCAATGACTTTCGGCATCGAGATCTGTGGGGATCTCGTCAATTAGTGTGAGTCGATTCGCATGCTTGGTAACTGCCAGCAAGCTTACCTACAGGTGCCAGACCCATCGCGACGTCAGGAGGCCGTCTACGACAACAAGACTCAATCCCCGCGGCCTCTACGAACAAAATCGCCATGGCGAGGTCTCGAAATCGCGTGGGATCTTCGCGCGAGCACGGCGTCTGGCGAAGTGTGTGAACCCACGCCTTCATCGCAGGAAGCGAGCTTACCTTTGTGTTAGGCTGCGCGCGCCAAGTCGGTAAGCTGAGGTAAGTGGTCCGAGTACTGACGCCTCGCCTCCTCCCCCGCCTCCCACCGCCGCACGGGAGGAAAGGGGGGAGGAGGAGGAGAGGGAGGGGGGAGGAGAGGGGGAGGGGGAGAGTGCTGTGAGAGCCAAAGTAGGGTAGTTAGAGAGTGAAAATGCCAGAGCTTAAGCGCTCGCTGCGCTCGCGCCGCGCAAAGGGGAGGTGGATCTCCTGCCCGCGCGAAAAACGGGCGTTTCGGGGATTGCCGAACGGTCCCAAGGATGTGAGGGTAGGCGGCGGGGCCGGAAAACGAGGCGGCGGCGGGGCGAGGCGCGAGACGTGACGCGGCTGAGAGCAAGGCGGGGCGCGCGGTGTGATCTGATCGACGTGATGAGGTCGGTGGTCGGGCCGGGAGTGGTCTGCGTGCTAGCATCGATCGCGACTGGCGTGCTGCGACCGCGACCACGACCATGCACGCTGCTCGACTGCCTCGAACCATGGGAACACCGAAGGCGCCTTGCGATGCGCCTGAGCCTGCTAGCGTGCGCACATGACAGAGCAGCCGCCCTTATATCAGGCATCCCGCCTTCCCTCGCGAGCTGCCCTCCCTCGTCCCCCTCTTCATGCTCATGCCCGAGGACGCGTGGTGCGCGCCCCGCGGCGAGCGGACCCCGCTCGAGCCCATCCGATTCGTGCGTACCCACCTCGCTAAGCCCGCTAGAACTCGTGCTCATTCCACCGCAGGGCTTGCGCAGGACAATTACGAGCCACGACTGGCATCGAGTCCATCGCTATGCCCGCCACGTCCGCTCGCTGCGCATCCAGCCGCAGACATATCGCAAGTCCATCGCGAAGGCGCTGCGAACGTCCGAATCGGACGGACCCCTCTTCCCCGGCCTCCGCCACCTGTCCTTCGCGTCGCAATGGGACTGGGACAAGTGCGACCATCTCGCCATCCTCCGCATGCTCCTCAGCCCCAGCCTTGACCACCTTGCCATCGACATCCCCAATAGCTACCTCGAGCAACTAAGCTGCCTGGCCCCCATCTGCTCCGCCCTCACCACCTTCTCCTTCACCGACCAGGGCCACTCCGACGCGCGCCCCTCCCCCGCCGACCTCACCGCCTGCGTCCGCGCGTGGCCCGCGCTCACGAGCATCAGCCTCAACGGCAGCGCGGGCATGTCCCAGCTCATGCCTGCGCTTGCGCTCTGCGACTCCGCTGGCGGCCCCGACGCTGTCTTCGCGCCCTGCTCGCCCTCCGGCGCGTACCCGCGCGCGAGCTTCGCCGCGCTCCGAGACCTCACCATCGGCGGGCAGAGCGCGGCTTACGTCGTCGGGCTCATGAAGAGCTGGGGCGTGCGCCCGATTGAGCGCCTCAGTGTATTCGGCTTGGAGCTCCCCGCGGACGCGGCGCGCGCGCTGATTGCGGACATTCCGACGCATTGCGAGCCCACCGCGCTGAGCAGGCTGATGATCAGCGCAACCTCGCCGGGGTGGAGGATGCGTGCGGAGGACGTCGCGCCGCTGGCGAAGTGCCCGAGCTTGACGAGCTTGGTGTTGAACGTGTCCGACGGGGCGGATATTGCGGACGTGGAGTACGAGACGCTGGCAAGGAGCTGGCCGCTTCTGCAGCGTGTCGAGTTTCCGGGGTCGTACGACCGTGCAGTCGCTCCGCGGTGTACGATGGCAGCTCTCGGCGCCTTCGCGGGCGCCTGCACGCACCTCGAGAGCATCGTCCTCTCCTTCGACGCCAACATGGACGTTGTACCCTCCCCTTCCCTCTCCAACTCCACCGTCACCCACCTCAACGTCGTCGACTCGCCCATCGACGAGTCCTGCGCGCCGCGCGTAGCCGAGCGCCTCGCGACTCTGTTCCCGAGCCTAACATGGATCGAGGACGACTACGATGACGGACGATACGAGGAGAGCCAGGCTGGGTGGGTCGTGGCGGATGCGGCCATGCGTGCGCGCGCACGAGCGCAGCGAGCAAAGGTGTGGGCCGCGGAGCGCTCCGCAGTGAAGGCGAAGCTGGCGGCGGCAGCAGCAGCTTCTGCACAGCGAACTCCCTCGTCAAGTTCGACTTCGCTATCGAGGACAACATCCTCGAGTAGTGTGGGGACGTCTTACTTCGACGTACGTCGCTCTTCTCCTTGCTATTCTATGTCCTTGCTTACCTGTCATCAGGCCCTCCGCGAGCAGTGCATCATCGCATGAGGTGCCCGGCACGTTGTGAATATGTGAATATCAGCCCCCTTCGACGACGACGCTGTACATGCGGCTCGACCACTCCCCCCTCTGTGTGCATACAACTCGGCGCTATGTACATACAGCCCACCCTACCTCCCGGCCCTATTCGACCACCCGGCCACCCATGTTCTTCACCCCATGCTTTACCCCTGCTCTGTGCTCTCCCTGCTTTTACTTACGACCTTCGGCCCTCGATGCGAACCAGGCGCGTCGCGGGCTATAATGACCCCAACCGCTGGATTCCACAGCGAGGCTTGTCGTGCTTTACCGACATTTGTACTATACCCCTGGACACGATGCGTACACATGTACATACTGAAGATGTGCTGTACATCGGTGGAGACACATACATAGTAAGCAACCTGTATTTGTAGTGTAGATACCCTTAGTTCGTGGAGAACAATCAGACGCCGTTCCTTTCCTTCATTGTCGAATTTTCGGTCAATATTGAATTTGCGTTGACGAGCGATTGGATCAGAGCGGGAATACTGCGGTAGTGAAGAGATACTTCGTCCCTTCAGCCAGAGGTACCCTACTGAAGTACTTGTTGCGAGCAGTAGACGCAGACGGGCGTGCGGCACTGAACACGATCCCACGTGCTGCCCGCGTGAGCGACAATCGCCGAACATGGGAACCGCACGGTGCTTCCGTCTTACCATTGTCGAAGACGTCCAGCTCTGTGACTTCCCGAACAAAAGGATGAGTCTCCTAGTGCGTATCCCTCTATATACCCATCAAATGGGCACTGAAGCCTACTATGCCAGCACCCTATGCACTACCTGACCGTCGACGAACTCCTCGAGCGCGCGGCGCCTGTCGCAAACCTCGCGATGCTGCGTATATACGCCGAACCATCCCCCATCCAAATCGCGATGATCAACGAGTATACTCCCCTCTTGGAATCTGAGCTCAGATCCCTTCCCCCGAACGAAACTCTCACCCGCGATAGGATCCTCGCACAGCTGAGCATACACCGATCCATTCTAGCTCCCATCCGCCGACTACCCGTCGAGCTCTTATCCGAGATCTTTTCACGCGTACAGAAAATAACACCCCTGCGTACTTTGCAGGTCGCGACTGTCATGTCGCACGTCTGCTTCACCTGGCGAACCGTCGCGCGCGGGCATGGGGCCCTGTGGACGAAAGTTGTCGTAAAGACTATATACGACTTCGATCGATACTGCGAGCGATTCCTTCCTATAGCCGGGAAAGTGCCTCTCGAGCTGCGATGCGACGATCGCGAGGTCCTGGGGCACCTGTGGGATCGCATTGCGCCGTATGCGTCTCGCTTGCGGCGCATCACGCTCATAGCAGATCTTAGCATGCTGCCCGATCTCAAGGTTCTCTACATGGAAAACCTCGAGCGGCTGGTTGTCGATGCGTACGACACGCCTGCGTCTGCGAAACTCAGTGCTCTTGACTTTGTCGTCGCACCCTGTCTTCGCCATGTCGCACTAACGCTGGACGTGCTGCAGAGCGAACGTCAGCTACACGTCCCGGTGACGAGGGCGCTCACGTCTTTGGAGATCGACGTGATGACACAGTTCCCCGTCACACTTACTCTGCCGCTCTTGCGGGCGTGCGCAACTACCCTGCAGTCCCTCACTATCAAAATCCGGCAGATGTCAGAAGGCGTAGACAGATCATACCCCACGAGCGCCTCTGCAACGTTCGAGATGCAGTCTCTCACCTACCTAAGCCTCGTCGATCCTGCCTGCTCACTGCTCAATCACATCGACGCCCCTCTCACTCAGGAGCTTGTCCTCAGTACCGTCCCTACATACGGCACGCAATCTTTGCTGGGATTCTTGACTCGCAGCAAGGCCTGCCGCCATCTGCGTACACTGAGAATCTACGACGTGGAGGAACGAGATCCTTCCGCATGGATTCCTTGCCTACAGCTCATGCATGGCCTCAGAGAGCTCCACTTCGACGATATGCTGTCGAATCCACAGATATTGGAACAAATGACTCAGTACGAGGACCGGCCTCCATTGCTGCCTGCGCTGGAAGGCATCGCCATTTGGCGTGTCTTCTGGGCTCACCTGGAGCTCCACGACGCCATTGGCGAGATGCTCTCGTCGAGGGACCAGGAGACGACAACGAGGAACGGCCTGCGGTGTTGGAAGATCGTTCGTTGGATTGATGCGTGGCCCGACCCTTGACTGAGCAAAAGGGCCCGATCGAGCCCAGCCGATTCGTGCGTATAAACCTCGCTGATCCCCTCAGGACTTCCGCTCACTTGATGCTAGGGTCTATGCAGGACAATCACGAGGCAGACTCACATCCGCAAACGTCTCGCAAGTACACGCGAAGGCGCTTCGAGCTGCTAGGACCAGCGCACCACTGTTTCCCAGTTTGCGACATCTATCATCCACCTCGCAATGAGACCGGGACGAGTGCAGTCACCTCGTCATCCCCCGCATGCCCTTCAGCTCTAGCCTCCGCTACCTTGCCGTCGACTTCCGCAACAGCTAAGACTGCCAGCTAAGCTGCCTGACCCCCATCTGCTCCGCTCTGACCACCTTGTCCTTCATGCAGGTGATCAGGTTCCGAAGACATTGATCAGCGCGCGGCGGGACGACGGTTCAGTTGAGACGGACCTCCCCAGACAACTCGTACCTCCTCCTGGTGGTAGCGCCCAATTTAACGCGTTCGCGCAGTCAGTGGCTTCAGGTGAGGCGCTTTCTTTGGCCAACAGGGCTTCGGGCAACCGGCCTTCTCGCATACGAAGCCTTGAACATCGTGTCCCGCCATCGTACTAGCAAGGCGGCGAGGAAGGCGATACATGCTGTCGAATAAGTCGCTGATGTGAGGGTGTCAGTGGGGAACGATAACCAATGAGAGCTTTACTAACTCAATGGACCCTTGGGTCGACGATGGTCGGAGGGGACTTGCTATGCCTCTTATCGCAGCCGTCGCTTCGGGTGGTCAGGTGGGCGACAGCGTTCGCGGGTGCTTGGGATCCCATTCAATCATGCGGGTGTGCTGGCCTCCAATGCCAGTGCATATCGCGCACGGCTCGACAATCTCTACATTAGCAGTCCCCTGAGTCAAGGAGCACCCGATACAACATAGCACTGGCCTCAGGGGACGACCGTGCCTCCGATGCCCTCGCGAACATAGGTAGACCTGCCAACAGTAAGGGTAAGCGCGAACTAGATGAGACGGGCGCTTACCTGAAGGAAAGAGCACTCACCTGGTTAGGACGTGCGTTACACTTTCGTAGACCGCAGAGTGAGCGCGCTGATGTTCGGTGAGGCTGCACAGAGTAACGTCGTTGAGTGGGAGCTGCTGAAGCTGGGAAGGTCAAGACCGTGAGTAGGGACGACGTACCGGCGAAGAGTTGGTACGCGGATAGGGCCAGCGCGCGAACGGAGAGACAAAGAACCATGACATCTTCGCGCATTGTACAACGATATGAAACATACCGTACATTCTGAAGTGTACACTGAGAAGAGGGCGACGAGTCTCTATCAAGTGGACGAACGTTTCTTGAGGCCATTCGCCCTCCTCGAGGTGCGTGCCGAAGTCATGCCTGCCCTCATTCGCTCGAGCGGAGAAGTGATGCGCGCCGTCGTAAAGTCCGCGGCTCGGTCAATGTGCTCGCCGGTAGTCAAATCCTTGCTCGCCAGAGTAGCCTGTAGGTTGGCGATGATGGCAGACAATGCATTGGCGGCTTCGACGAGGGTGATCATGAGTTGCTTCTGTGGAGCGGAGACCGAGCGGTGCAGGGACGTCGCAAGGCAGGGGAACGTTATTGAGAGGGCGTGAAGCTGCTCGAGCATGGTATCGGACAGGTCTTGGACTTGGATGACGGAGCGTTGGCTGTGTGGAGGTTCAGTTGACTTGGGACGGCAATAAGGTGCATGTAACGCACGAGGGGAAAGTCGTCTGCTGCAATGGACTGGAGGGAACGGATGTGACGCGCTTGGTGAGAGCGTTCGCAAGGTTGATTGCGCGCTGGTATTGGTGCTGCATTTCATCGCCTTCGATGTGTTCCTTCGCGCGCGTCGATCCGGCAGACTTGTGGCTTAAAGGCTCGATTTGGTTCTCATAGTAGTCCACGAGAGGTGCAAGGCGCTGACGATATCCATGAGTACAGGCAGGGGAACTACGAGTATACCCACACACCTCATCGACCCCTTCCGCAACATGCAGGGCGGGGCCTTTGATACCCTTGTCCACCATCGTTCGTGCGTCATCAAAGGAAGTTGCGTGTTTTGTGAGCCGCGCTAACGAGTCATCTGGCGGAGCGTAGAAGAGGTGCGGAGAACGCGTCTCGGCCAGGTTGAAGATCGTGTTGGCCAAGTCATCGACTGGTGCGATCAGCGTGGCGAGAAGCCTCTACACGGGCTGCCAGCACTGGGATGCGAACATTAGGAGGCAGTTCAAGACAGCATATGGTCTTGCTGTCAAACCGTTCGACGTGAGCGACCCGTGAACTTCGTCGAGTGCTGCAGCGACGAGCGGGATGTCGAGCACGCGCTGGAAGATGGTGAACTCGCCCGTTGACAGCGATGCGTCTGGCATCGTCGATGTCGCCTTCGAAGTCGGACTCGGCATTGAGAGTGATGGGTCGGGCAGAAGAAAGGGGAGTACAGCATGGAGGACGCCATGAAGGCTCGGCTAGAAGGGGAACAGGAGCAGAACACGGACTGATGGCGGCGCCGGACCGTAACGCGTTTGGGCAGATTTGCATCTTCCCATAGACCGCCATGTCGCGCATTTTGCTCTCCAAGATCAAGCTTGTCTGCCTACCGCTCCCTGCACTCAATATCTCAACAACGCTGCATAAGGTGCGTCGAACCAGGCCTGATTGGTACCTTGAAGATCAACTGCTCATGAACCCAGAAAGATACTAGTAAGCTAAGTATGTCGTGCGTCTACTCGATACAGCTGTCATCTGCCCTCCATTGAATATACATGCTACTCGGGATTTCGACCGGAATTAGGGTCTACTGCTCAGGTGGGCTGGTACAGGACGAACCAAGGACGAAGTGAGCTTCATCCTTCGAGCATGATCTCCCTTCCGATTCACTTGCGGCTCGCCTCGGTCACGATGGTCGCCTTTGGCTTACTCACGCACTCCTACGAATGCCTTTGAGCGGGCCTATAGCGCTACAGGCCCCGCATTCAGGTAAGCCACATCCAGAGTTGCTTCCCTGCGTTACGTCGCTTTCACGTCTCGCATTACTTAGGCTTTGCATGGATCAATTTCCGCTGGGATGTATATGCTAGCCTAAGGCGGTGACGCCTCATGTGAAGTGAGACGCGCTCTCTTTCTCGTCATGGGCTTGCTCTCTGTCGCGCTCGGTATCGCCGTGGTGGCTCTGCCATCGATCGCCTCGACGCCTCCGACTCACCTTTCCCAGACACCTCTGGCGAGCTTCGTCACCGACGCTTGCCAGATCATCGCCGACGCCATTTCAGAGGCCAGTGATGTGTATTACCCATGTTCGTGCCTTCTTCGACTGTCCACCATAGTTCGACTGATCATATTCATCTAAGGGTCACCAGCGGCCACTTCGCTGCGGATATTGAACATTACTCGCCGGCCGCTATGGAGCTATCTGCCTGCTCAGTCGAGCCTGGCACCGCGGATGATGTCGCGCTCATCGTACGTCGACGACGAACGCTACCATGCGCCCACCGACTTACCTAAGCACAGCTGTAAGCCCTCGATTGAACTCGGACACTTTTCGCGGGAGGTCTCTCACACTGTGGTGTGACACCCTCGCTTGAGATCCCATCTGTCGCCCACAGGTCAAAGGCGGCGGACACTCCATGATCCTCAGGTTCTCCTGAACGACCGGTGTCCAAATCGCCATGACCCGCTTCTCCGAGATCACATACGATGAGGAGATCGAGACCGCGGTCGTCGGTGCCGGCCTATTATGGAACGAGGTTTACGCACCTCTGGACCCGCTCGGTGGCGGTGTCGTGGGAGGACGCGCGCCCGGCATTTGGCGTTGCTGGGTTCATACTGGGTGGAGGTAAGTTTTGTGAGCGTCTACTACGAGCGGAAGGCTGAACAGCGTGTATAAGGGTACTCGTGGACACCAATGAACGTGGACTAGCTTTGGACAACGTCGTTGGCTTCGAACTCGTGAAGCCCGATGGAGGGGTCGCACTAGTTTCGGACAAGTCAGATCCGAATCTGTTCTTCGTGCTGAAGGTGAGCTTCGCCTCGTTCTCGGCGATGAGCGTAGGATACTAATAACCTTCAGGGCGGCTACAACAACTACGCATATATCACTCTCCTCGAGCCTCGCGCGCCAGCGCTCATACAATCCGCTCGTCGTCCAGGGCATCGTGACCCGATTCACTCTCAAAAGGACCCACAATAACGGTGGTGGGTAAGCTTGCAAGCTCCATTCGCCAGGTATCCCTCGTTCACGATGTTTTCCAGGGTGGGCACGCACTCTACTCCAAAGACCTCTCTGACGAATTCTCTGACCCACTGTACAGCTTCTCCGAAAGCGATACCGATTCGAAGGCATCTTTTATTGCACCACACCTGGGATTCAATATTCCCCTGCGCTTACTGCACTTTTATCGAGGGAATATTCTGAATCAGCTTTCGATAAAGACCGCGGGTCGATTGAAAGGGCATATCGAGGCCCAGCCAATCGGAGGCCGTACCGATTAATATGCCACCCGTAAGACCACGATCCACGCGCCGCCTTTATGCTTCGCTTATTCAAAATTGGCTTACGATAATCCTGCAGTATGCGCCAGGGAATATTGAGACCCAGGGGTGGTGTTGGCTCCTACTTAAGTATCAATAGCGAGGTGCGCTCAGATTCTCGTCCTTAACAACAAAGGCCCTCACGCGCTCTGCCTAAAGCTGTATCCGACATTGTTCGTGGCTTACAACGGTCCTACGCCGCCGGATGCGATCTTCGACAACTTCCTGGCTATGCCCATGCTCGAGTCAAACATTTCGACGAGGGATGGCGTGCTGCCCCTCATCAAGTCAGCGGCCAATAACGCTTCGGACTGCACCGGCATTGACCATTCGTCCTGACGCGTGCTCAGAGCGTTGTATAGCACGGCCCCGAAGAGATATACGCTCCAGGCCTAATCGCGTTTGCTGCTGAACAGATCCAGGTGTGTTGCTTTTGTCTCGACGGCCTGCCGGATTGACAGTTATTGTGCAGAGCCTCTCTGCTGCTCTCTCGTCGGACGACTATCCAATGTTCGCCTATTACCTCGAGCCCTTTGTCCCGGATTACCTCTCGCACGCGCACAAAACTCCTCCGCCTTCCCGCCCTCTCGCAAGAAGCTCATCCTCCGACCCGCTATCGGCGTCTGATGGAGCTCCCCATCGTTGGATATGAAGGGCATGGAGGTCATCAAGGGCCTCGGCGACGCGCTATCCGCCTATACGTCCGACGTCGACGGTCAAGATCTATCCGGATGCTATATCTATCCGAACTACGCGCTTGCGGACGTGCGGATGGTGGACATGTACGGGGAGAATCTAGAGGAGAAGAGGGAGGTGCGCGAGCGTGTCGATCCAAACCGACTGATGGCTCTGGCTGGCGGCTTCAAGGTTTGGATGAACGACGCAATACCGCCATAGTCACGTTGCGATTCGAGCAGCGTGTAGCATTGCGACTTCCAGTCAGTTGGTGCGGAAACTTGCATTATGAAGGAAACGACCCGATTTTCGTGAATCACAAGGAGGCCCATCACTCACTTCAGTGTCGTCGACTCGCCCATCGACGAGTCCATGGATTGAGGACGACGGCAACGACGATGATGGATACGAGGAGAGCCAGGGTGCAGAGCGCTCGGCGGTGAAGTCGAAGCGGGCGGCGGCGGTGGCAGCGATGTCTGCAGCATGGTCAACGTCTCCGTCAAGTTCGGCTTCGTCGTCAGGGACAGCGACCTCGAATAGCATAGGCGCGTCTCACGTCGACGTAAGTTGCTCTTCTCCTTGCTATACTTCCGCGTCGCTCACCTTCTCCTCAGGCCTTCCGCGATCAGGCGCCCGGCGCATTGTAAATATTTGAACATTGGCCGCCATAAACGACGGCGCTGCACATGCGGCTCGATCAACCCTACCTCTTCCTGTGTGCGTACGGCTCGGTGCTATGTACATACGGAACACCTTATCTCCTGGCCCTATTAAACGATCCGACCCACCTATGCTGCTCCCCCATGCCTTACACCTGCTCTCCGCTCTTCGTGCTTTTACTTACGACCTTCGGCCCTCGACGCGAACCAGGCGCGTCGCGGGTCGTAATGACCCCAACCGCTGGCTCTCACGGCGAGGCTTATCGTGCTTTACCGACACTTGTACTATAACCCTGGACACGTCGCATGCCCTTCCGCAAGCGCGGAGATATGTACATACTGTAGACGTGCTGTATATCAATGGAGATACATACATAGTGAGCAGCCTGTATTTGTAGTGTAGTCGTGTTGAATTGTGGAGGAGAATAAGACGATGTACTTTTGATTCCCTGTGTTGGGCGTTCGATAAGGCTCAGTTCTCGAACGAAGGTACCAGAATGAAATCCAGAGTGCCGGACCGTACTAGACTACTTGTTGCGAGCAGGAAACGCAGACGAATGTCAAGAAGTAGAAGTGTGGCGCACCGAACACGACCACACGTGCTACCCGCGTGAGCGGCGATCGCCGATTGATGAGGCCGCACGGCTTCCGTCCCACCTTTGTCGAGGACAGCCAGCGCTTTTACTTCCCGAGAATGAGCCTCCGAGTGCGTGTCCTTCTACGTAGCTTTGCATCTGTTTTTGACGCTCACCTTGACAGCACCCTATGCGCCGCCTGCCCGTGGACGAACTCCTGGAGCGCGCGGCGTCTGTCGCGAACCTCGCGATGCTGCGTACATACGCCGAGCCATCCCCCATCCAGGTCGCCGCGATCAACGAATACACCCCCCTCCTGGAGTCTAAGCTGAAATCCCTTCCCCCGCATGATGCCTTCACTCGAAAAAGGATCCTGACACAACTGGACATACACCGATCCATCCTCGCTCCCATCCGCCGCCTTCCTAAAGAGCTCTTGATAGAGATCTTCTTTCTACTGGCGTACGAATCATCGCTTCGAACTCTGCAGGTCGCTGCCACCATAGCAGGAGTCTGTGCTGTCTGGCGGGCAGTCGCGCACGGACTCACGAAGTTGTGGACAAAATTGGTCGTCAAATCATTGCGCGACATAGAACGATACTGCCAACTATTCCTTCCTCTAGCTAGGGAGAACTTACCAGATCTGAGATTCGACGATCCCATGATCTTAGGGTCGCTGTGGGATGGCATCGAACCATACGCCTCTACCTGGCGCTCCCTTTCGATCGAGGGTCGTCTCAGCATGCTTCCCGATCTCAAAGTCCTCTATATGGAGAATCTCGAGAGGCTGATCGTCGACGCATACGATGCGCCTTCTTCCCAAGATCTCAGCGCTCTTGATTTCGTCGTCGCACCATGCCTTCGCCATGTCGCGCTGACCCTTGATAACCTGCAAAGCGCCCGTCAGTTACACATCCCCGTCACGCGGGCGCTCACGTCGTTGGAGATTACCGCGGACTCTCCCTTCCCCGTGAATCTTACTATCCCTCTCTTGCAAGCGTGCGCGGATACGCTGGAATCGCTCACCCTCAAAGTTCGCCACCCCCTGGAAGGCCCCGAAGGCTCCTACCCGACGAGCGCCTCCACGACATTCGTCATGGGGGCTCTGACATTCCTCAGCCTCGTTGATCCCGCCTGCGCGCTTCTCAACCACGTCACCGCTCCCCTCCTCGACCATCTCGTTCTCAGTAATGTCCCAGCGTATGGCTCGCGCTCGCTATTGGGATTCTTGGCGCGAAGTCAGGTCTCGCAATGCTTACGCATATTCAGAGTCTACATGGCGGAGGAACGAGAGCCATCGGCATGGATCCCCTGCCTTCGACTCATGGACAAACTCCGACAGTTGCACTTTGACGATATGCTGTCAAACGCAGAGTTTCTCGAGCAGTTGACCCTGCGCAAGGATAGGCCTTCATTGCTCCCTGCGCTGACAGGTATCACCATTGCCCACATATTCCACAGTCGCCCCGACTTGTATGACGCTATTGGCGATATGTGTGCGTCGAGGGAGGTGGAGACAGTTTACTGTGGGAGAAGAGCTTGGGCGCAAATCGACTGGATTCTGGACTGAATGCGATCATCATCTATGGAAGCGTTATGGACATGTATCTCGTAGGTATACTGAACAGGTATGAATGAACCGGGGTTATTAAATCGCGAGGGCCTCCACTGAATAAGCGAATGCGACATGGATATCACTCCCTTGCGCGCGCGAAGCAAGGTACTGGTATTCTCCCAGACGGGTATGGGATATTTGAGTATTATGGTACGAAGGGTAGGTCTGAGCCACCGAGGTCGAGTTTACAGCCAAGGAGCGAACAGGCGGACTATGCAGAAGTAAGAGAGGCGCATAGCGGAGAAGCCGATCGTGTGACCATAGCTGGGAAAGGAAAGGACGTGAGTATGGCACTTTGTTGTGGCTGGCGGATATCTCGACCGGCCTCGCAAACTGGGAATTGCTCACAAGAATTGTTGATCATAACAGCCGAATATTTCTGGACCTGTGGTATCATTTTCCTACCTCGGCATTACTTGGCCGGAGAGTATGTCTGGGTTATCTCCCATTTTCGTTGATTTGGAATGCATATCGTAAGTTCTACTTTAATCTCGACAACTCTTCTCGACATTCGTGATAAGCTGAGACCTTGCTGAGCTCATGTACCTGCCGTTCAACTGGCCAGCGCCCCACACGCAGATCGAGTTGCTCTCTGCTCATCGCATGCATAGTCATGCGGGACCCCAATGACAGGGGAATTCAGATAGGATGCGCTCTAGGTCGCCCGGAGCGTCTTCCGCTATGACGAGACCGGCAACTTGACTGACAGTCAGCGCTCTGTGCATGCGACAGTGACGTATAGTAGCCTGTACCTACCTCGATCTTTATTCCAACGCCCACCATGGGAATATACATGCCCTCCGACCACATATAGCTTTTTCTTTGTGGGCGACAACATTGCCCATGGATTACCGCGTCGCACGACCACTGTCCAATCACTTATGGAACAGTCAATGCGATTTCTCGCACGAAGCAAGGCCGCTTCAGCAGCCCGATGCACAGCTTCAAGTGTGGCTGGGTCGGTTATGTCGTCGTGAGTGAGGATGTGAGGGCAGTGGCTGGGGTGGCGCCAATGGTAGAAGTCTTCAGCCCGGTTAGAAAGGCTCCTGTAGAAGTCCCAGGCCTCAGAATCCCGGCATAGGTTATTGACGCGAATCAAGGATACGTCAAATCCGTTTTGCATGGTCAGCCCTTGGTGGCGGAGAAGTGGCGAGAGAAATTCACGCTGAGTGGCGCGTTTCGAGGGATGGTAGCTGGCAAAACAGCAGCCAGATAGCTAGCTTTATACTCTTCAAGCCACAAAAGCAACAGAAACATACGCATGCCAACGAGGAATGGAGCCCGACACAGCGCGCCGCTAGGGCACACCCGCCTCGTTTGTCAGTCGTATCGAGCGCCGAGCACAGACATATCTCCGGAGGACGTGTCATAAGCTCGCTTCAAGGAGACATAAACTCGGGTCAATTTGACCACACGCCCAGCGTTCATGAATCGGGGCGCTTTTGCTGCAGTCGCTGTCGCGCATGATCGTCGGAATAAAGAACAAAGCCCATCACCTGATCGTGTACGTCGCGAACGTGACTCGGTCCGATGTCCGAACCAGAAAGATCGCTTTAACCTCTTACCACCATCACTGATTCAGCCCCATCCTTTCCTAGTGTCCCACTTCCTCCGATCCCTCGTCCTCCCAGGATTCTTACTCGCTCTTACCGAGGGACGCGAAGCTATGAGTTTCGATACCAAAGCCAACGACAAAAGTGACGTGGTGCTTCGCCGCGTACCATTCATCGCCTAAAGGGGAACAACACAATCCGTTTGTCGACGCGATCGAAGCTCCGACAATGAAAGAGAGGTCGATCCCCGTGTCATGGTGACAGCCAAGGCCTTGCGGAGCTATTCACTCCCTGTGAGTGCTTGTTTATGTTCGGAGCCCGCGTCTTACGCGTCCATGGAAGGCCAGCTAAGTCGGTGCCCGATCACACACAGCGACCATGGTCTGGGCGATCACACGCAGCAACAACGCGTCAACTCCGCTCCGCTCCCGTCGAGGCCAACAACCTTCGGCTTTTGTCGAGCGAGCAATGCCAGGCGTTTGACGCGTCGGCGTCGACGGTGAGTTCTTGCTCTTCCCGATCGTCGCCACAAACCACTTACGTCGGAGCAGATGCAGCGGGCTTCGGTGTTCTGGTCTCCCTCCGACGAGTAGGCCTCCTTTTATCGTCTTTCTCGAACAGCCATACCTCCGCTTCGATATAAGAACACCCCACCTCTGCTTCTCTTCGCCGGCAATTCATCAACCTTTAGGCGCTGTGCCAATGTTCTCTTCGCGGCGCTGGGAACTGGCTTTTGAGGCGCTATTGACTGCAATTCACGATGCAAAGGATGCAATTTGTGCCTCTGATCCGTGGTTCTCGATGTTCTGACACCATGGGCTACTGGCTTCTCTCCCAGCTTCTTCCATTTCGCTATTGCTCCCTCCGACGAGTTTCGACGACTTCGAGGACGGCCTCTATCCCCCGCCCCTTCTCAATCAATTGTCGACGTGCGCTCTTCGTGAGTGCACAGTCGAAGGGAGCTGAATAGGAAGACGGCAAAAGGGCGTGCGCCGTAAAAGACTGGTTCTATACACCTGCAATGCAATGTTGGCCTATTCTCGGCGCTCTTTCGTACCCTCTGTCTTCAACACTTCACATTAGAAGACTTCGATAGCGAAAAGAAGGGCCGCGCTACTTGACGTCCTTCGCGCTCATCTATAGCAGCAACTGCATCGCCATCGCACGGACGATTTCGCGCTTCGAAAGGTGACTTTATCTCGTTTCTCTCGTTCGTATAAACAGCCTTACGCGTCTGCCGCGTGCGCGCACTGCGATTCATGACAACTACGACCACGACCGTCGCCGGCTTGAGTAGCCCTTACACCGCAAGTCATATACCTGCCGACAAGTCTGATCTTCCTCAATAGCACGACTTCCTGCCTTGATGACGGGGAATGTACGCGACGCTATGCATGGCCGGTCACTTCCTTTCCCTTTTCGGGGTTGTCGCGGCCGACGGTCTGCGCCCTTCGCAAGATATCATGCAGTTGAAGTCGGGGCGACATGGATACTCAGAGACCGGTGTTTTCATCCTCGATTGGTTCTGATACAAGGTACTTATGAACCCCCCGCACCAGAATTCGCCGCGGAAGGTCGAACTCGTCGATGAGTACATCACTCGAGGGTTTTCAGCCGGAAAAGAGTAACGTATTTGTAGCAGGGTGATTTCGACCATTCACTTCGTTACAGGATGTCGTTCAGCTCGTCGATAGGGAGCATGAAAAATCTGTTGCCCACTGAAATGAACGTTGTTAGCAGTGTGCGTCCATAGCAGTGAAGCGGCCCAAGTATATGACATACCTGCTAGCTTCGTGGAGCCGTATTCGTCGCCCCAGGGGTCTTGGCGCCATTTGGTTCGCTCCACCACTTCGAACGCGAGTATCGACTCGTCCTTCTTGTATATCGCCCGTGGGAGTCCATTGTGCACGATGACGATCCCTTCCTTCGCAAAGGAATCCTGGCCGATTCTGCAGGCGAGGAAACGCGCATGGTCACGCATCGCGACTACGTGGTTACGCGTTGCTTCGTCGTAGATGTTGTCCTGCGTGACAACGCACATGATATCGTTGCGGTAGAGTTGCACGGATGGGCGCTTCGGGTTCCTCTCGTATGTCCAGTCATTCTCGTGGGGGACGAATGGTTTTTTAGGCTTGGCGTCCTTCAGCCCCGTGGTATCAGGGTTGGGCGATCGACGACGGGGGTCTGGACTGAGGTCGCGCGGGCGCGCACACCTCCCCGGGGCGTCGATGGAGAGCTGCTGCATCTTCCTTATGTTCTCGTCCATGATGCTCTCGGGCGCGACGGCGTGACCTGCAAGCAGTAAAGCGAGTCAGCCTTCCGGGTGCTGCCAGTCCGCATGCCACAACGTACCTCTGCGATAGGATGCCATCTTCTCGAGGGGCGGGAGATTGACGAGGTTAAGCTTTGGATGGGGTGGAGAATGGCTTCTCTCAAGATCAGAATGAGCATATATATACGACAGAGCTATGATCATAGGCAAAGCATGCCTAAACAAGAATGGTCGGAGATATCTTTGCTCGTACCCGACAGCGCGTGTCGCCTGACACTCATGCAGCTACGACATCTTTTCTGTGATACCCCGCTTTGGTATCCAGGCTTGAGAAGGCGGGCGAGTCTCAGAATCCGCGGCGCGTCTCCGCCGACGCGACCATGCACGTCAGAGTTGACCATAATCAACGACAAACACTGATCACCTGACCGCGTAAGCCGCGTGCGCGGGACTCGGTCCGGCCCACGAGGAAGGTTGAACCTTGCTTGTCTCCCGCCACCATCTGTCCCTGTGCCAGCAACCTTCTTCTGCGTCTCTTGAGGCGTACAATCCCTCATATCTGCTATACTCCGCGGTAGGCGCGCAGCCGCAGTCAGAAAACAAAGCCATTACGCAGCGCATCGCCACGTCCGGCATTCATGGACAAAAACGGAACAACAGACGACGCTGGCTGGGGTCGGAGTTTCGACAAAGGGAAAGAGAAGCAACTTCATGATGATTGCCGAAGGCCGAGACCCGACATACCCATCCCCTTTGAAGTTTCGCTTGTGACGCTCGAGCAACAGCCCGGCTATTCGAGGCCAGCGGCTTCGGCAAACGCTGACTCTATAGTTCTCGGCGTCGACGGTCTGTTTCATACACACCCCAACTTGCTATCTCCGTGTCCATCTCTTTGTGCATCTGCAGGTGGCGGCTGTTGGTAGTGGCAAACACCATGGGAACCTTGAGTTCTTGCTCTCCCGCCACAAAGTACTTACAATGAGTCAGATGCCGTGTTCCTAGCGAAGGCCTACTTCGTGCTGTTTTCGAAGCTTGTTCGTGCCCTCGCCGAAACCATCGTTTGGCGATTCTGCCTCCCCGAAGTTACTCAATATGGCAAACCTTGCGTCGGGCTTCTTGCCCTGCTTCGCGGCTTCGGCTTCTTGTCCCACTTCGATTGGCAGAAGCACAGCGGGAGATCCTTCTCACGCCACCTAATCTTGTTCTTCTTTCGCCGGAGCTTCTATAGTCGAAACTCGAGACTCGAGTGATTGACTACTTGTATAAGGCGCGCCTCAAACTTGCCGCCTTCGATCAACAATCGGACGCCTTGAAAGGATTGATCTGGCACTGCCTATATTCTGGTGTCTGAATTTTGGCGTTCTTCATACGATGGCAAGAGATGAAGCGTGTGGGAAGGGTGCGTCGTTGATTCTTCGAACCTTTGCGGCTCGTTCTTTCCCTCTCGAACCTCCTCTCGCACTGCTTCCTTCGCGTTCCATCTTCTCCTGCTTTCGTGAGCTCTTTGACTTATTCAGGCGCCCAATGCCGTTCCTTCCATCATACCACACTTCCCGACGACCTTCGGCCGTCCTTCTTTGGCCCTCTGACGGCATCCGACCGAAGCGCTTGATTCGTCGGGGAAGAGCTTCTCGCAGGTGTCTTCCGTCGAGTCGATGGAGATGGGTTCTATGGCGCAGACCGCTCATTGGACCGCCTCGAGAATTCGAGGCTAGTTCTTCCTTGCGCCTCCTGGCTCCTGGCGTTCTCATGAAGGTTCCGAGTCTTCGAGAATTCAAACTACAGCTTTTCGAGCTCGTTTGGCCCGTTCACAACGGCTTTCATCTTCCTACTTTCGAGGGTCGGCGTGAAGTTCGCTGGGCTCTTCGAGTGCGTAATTTGAACGACGAGTTGTTCACAACGAGATGATGCGCGAGGCCCGACGTCACTTGACTAGAAACCCAGTGCGTTGGATGGATCTTTCTTGGTCGCTTGCTTGCTCTCGAGCAAAAGGTACACTCTCTAACTCGTCTTGAGCTCCTAGCAGCGGCGCGGCGCCGAGGTACTCTAGTAAGTAGTAGAACATGGACGCACGTGCCGGTAGCGTGATCGGCGATCGCCGAAGCGATGAGGCGGTGCAGCGCTTCTCCTCAAACCATCGTTGAAGATAGCCAGCTCTGTCACTTCCCGAGAATGAGTCTTCGAGTACGTATGCATCTACATCGCTGCGTACACGTACATCAGGTGCTGACATTCTCTATGACAGCAAATTCCGCGCCGCCTATCGTTGGAGGAACGCCTCGAGCACGCGGCGTCTATCACGAATCTCGCGATGCTGCGCACATCCTCCGAGCCTTTCCACATACAAATCCAAACGATCAAGTGGCTCACATTTCTTCTGGAGTCTGAACTTAGATCCCTTCCTCCCGACGACGATTTCACCCGCAAGAAGATCCTGGCACAGCTCGACACCAACCGGCTCATCCTCGCTCCCATCCGCCGCCTACCTCTCGAGCTATTGTCCTACATTTTCTCCCTTGTAGTCAAGAAATCGCCATTGCGTACTGTCAATATCGCCGCTGCCCTCTCGCGCATCTGCGCCGCATGGCGGAAAGTCGCGCGTGCGCATCCGGCGTTGTGGACGACGGTGTACGTGGAGAATCTGAATGACTTTGATGAGTACCGAGAACTGTTCCTTCCTTTGACAAAGGATAGGCCTCTTGAGCTGCGGTGCGATGACCTCGAAATCCTGGAAGACTTGTGGGATCGCATGGCACCGTATGCGCCTCGCTGGCGCCGTATCACACTTGGGGCTCGCCATGGCAGGCTACCAGATCTCCAGGTTCTCCACATGGAGAGCCTTGAGCGCTTGGTTGTCTTCGCATACGATGCGCCTATCTCCTCGGAACTCAGTGTACTCGATTTCGTCGTCGCACCGCGCCTTTGCCACATCGGACTTACGCTTGACGTGCTGCAGAGCAAGCGTCAGCTTCACGTCCCCGTGGCGCGGACCCTCAAGTCCCTGATGATCGAGACGATAGAGCCGTTCCCCATCACTCGTGTTTTGCCCCTGCTCCTGGAGTGCGCGGCCACATTGCGAGTTCTCACCCTCAAAATTCGCGACCCTTTGGGGGGTACCGAAGGCTCATCCCCCGCCTGCGCGTCCGATATACTCGTCATGCCTGTCCTTACCGACCTCAGAGTCAATGACTCTGCCTGCGCGCTGCTCTATCACATCACTACGCCCCTTCTCGAGGAGCTCGTCCTCAGTACCGTACCAGCATATGGCTCCCACATGTTGCTGCAGTTCCTGACTCGAAGTCAGGCGTCGCATCATCTATTGGACTTCAGGGTCTACAAGACGGAAGAACGAGATGCGTCTACATGGTTCCCCTGCGTCGAGCTCATGCACAGTCTCAGAGATCTGCACTTCGACGAGCTACTGTCGAACGAAGACTTCCTGGAGCGCATGGTCCTACACGCGGACAAACCTCCCATCTTGCCCTCGCTTAACAAGATCGCCATAAGTAACATTTACTACCGACACATAGAGCTGCGGGGGCTTATTCGCGAGATGTGTAAGTCGAGGTCGACGATGATAACCATAGGCGGACATCGGGCGTCTCTAACCCTCAACTGGCTGGCGGATTAAGCCGGTACTGGACTAGTGTGTGGATCTTTGTCGTCTGTTCTTGGATGATGTTTGAAAGATATTACAGTCTTCGCCATCAATCTCATGACGCGTGGCGGCCAGAGGGGCCAATCATGGAGGTCATTAGTGGAAGAATACGGATGGAGAAGATATCTAGGGAGCGGATTCGGGGTGCGCACCGCCAAAGAACACATTTACGACTTCGTCCTGGTATAAGCGGTTTCGGTGAAAAGTTTTGTCCTGCCATCTTTGTCGTAGCCAGATGCAATTAGCGGAGTTATTTCTCTCATGGAGGGGCCTTGTGGTTCGTGACAGCCCGGTTCGCGTAGGTGGGTTGAATTGGCGTTCAAGATGACCTGGGTCGAAGACAGACCTGACCGGTCCGAGGCAACGATAGCGGGGGTCAGATGAAGGATGTTGGAGAAAAGAGCTGTGCACGGAGTACCACGGACGACTGGCAACCAGGCCGCCGTTCGGCGGTTGCGCTTGCGTTGCCGCCTATAGCGCTTCGGTCGTGGAGGATTGCCAGTAGTGCTCGTAAGGCACTCAGAGGAGTATGTTACACGGTCTTGAGGGAGCGGCATAGAGTAGACGATGACACTGGATGCAGCAAGCAAGCAAAGGCGGTGCGGAGCCGGTAATGGGCAACTGGCGGTGAGTTCTCACGATCTCGTGCTGCGTGGTTCGACTTTTCGCCGTGTGCACTCTCAGGGTAGCGAGCTACGCCCTTAGTCGTCTTATTTGTCATCCCCGAGCTCTCTCTACGCACATTCGTCCCTCCCCTGACCAAATCTGCGCCGATTTGGTTCTTCCACGCTGTATGTTATCCCCCTGTGGCCTAAAAGCATGAACACACGTGTCTCTCGCGTGATCGGCGATTGCCGTACTGAATATGCCGTGGCACGACGCTCCCTTCCCGCCTTCATTCTGATCGTTAACGATAGCCAACCCTTCGTTCTAGGGCAATTCACCTTCGAGCGAGTAGTTCTATGCATAGCTTTTAGGAAAATTTTGCTGATAACTTTAACAGCACATTATGCTTCGGTCGTCTCCTATGAGGACGGTCATCGAGCGCGCGGCGTCTGTTGCCAACCTCGCCTTGCTGCGGGCGAACGACCTTCCAAATAAGCTGCAGATTGAGACGATCAGCGATTATAATTCTTTGCTGAAAATACGACCTTGCCTCTCTTTCCCCAGCCGACACGCCCACTCGCAAGATAATAATGACTCGCAACGCGCAGCTCGAGGGAGTCATGGAATCAACTGCCTACCCGCCGCAATCTGGCCCCTTGATAGTGAGCATATAGTTACAGTAGAAATCATGTATATAGGTAACTTCGAACGCTTCATACAGTATGTCGCTCGCGTACCAATAGAATTGATTACTCCTCGATCCACCCAAGGCCTACATGTATAATCTCTCCATCGACCACTTCCTCCCTGTCCCTCGCTCCGCACAGATCCTCAATAGCTTCGTGCAGTTCTCGGTGATTCCAGAAGATGTGGCAGATGGCAATATGCTCCAACGAAGGTAGAAGAGGGGGCTCCAACTGAGCCAATTGCCTTAGAAATACCTCGCTCGACAATAACTCGTCGAAGTGCAGTTGACTGAGGTTGTCCATGAGGCGGAGGCAGGGGATCCAGGCGAATATATCTTTTTCTTCGGCCTGATAGACCCTTAGTATGTGCAGATGGCGAGCGGCCTGACTTCGCGCCAAGAAATGCAGCAAAGAACCCGAGCCATACGCTGGCACGTTGCTGAGGATGAGCTCGTCCAAAAGCGGGGCGGCGATGTGGTTCAGCAACGCGCATGCAGAATCGACAAGGCTGAGAAGGGTGAGAGCTTCCATGACGAACGTCTCTGACGCGCTCGTCGTGTACGAGCTTTCAGGGCCTTCCAGTGGGTAGCGAACTTTGAGAACGAGTGATTGCAGCCTGTTCGCGCAAGCTCGAAGGAGAGGAAGTGCGTGAGTGACGGGGAAGGGTGACATCACGTCGATTTCCAGAGACGTGAGCGCGCGCGCCACAGGGACGTGCAGCTGGCGCTCGCTCTGCAGGACGTCGATCGTGAGCCTGATGTGGCGAAGATGTGGTGCGACGACGAAGTCGAGGGCGCTGAGGTCTGCAGAGTTAGGTGCATCGTATGCGAATACTACCAAGCGCTCTAGCCTCTCCATGTGGAGGACCTTGAGCTCTGGCAGTACGCTAAGATGAGCTCCGAGTGTGATGCGGCGCCAGCGAGAGGTGTACAGCGCCATGCGATCCCACAAGTCCGGCAGGATCTCGTGAGCGTCACATCTCAGCTCGAGCGTCATGTCTTTCGTCAACGGAAAGAATAGCTCGCGATATTTATCGAAATCGACTAGGCTCTCTATGACCACCGTCGTCCACAACGCTGCATGCGCACGCGCGACTCTGCGCCAGGCGATGCAAATGTGCGAAAGGGTTACGGCGACGTTCAGAGTACGCAAGGGAGATCCTTTTACCACGATGGAGAAAATGTAAGACAAGAGCTCGACGGGTAGACGGCGGATGGGCGCGAGGATGGACCGGCTGATGTCTAGCTGGTTCAAAATCTTCGTGCGAGTGAAGGCGTCGTCCGGCGGAAGGGTCCTGAGTCCCGACTCCAAGAGAAATGTAAGCCAGTTAATCGTGCTTATCTGAACATGGGAAGGCTCGGAGTATGTGCGCAGCATCGCGACGTTAGCGACAGACGCCGCACGCTCGAGGCGTTCTTTCAACGATAGATGCCGCGTAATGTGCTGTCATAGCCAGAGTTAGGGTCCAACGTGCAGATTTGCAGTTGTACGTACCCGAGAATGCATTCTCATGAAGTCAAAGAGCTGGCTGTCCCCCACAATGGTTTGGGAGAGAAGCGCTGCACCTCATCTCTTCGGCGATCGCCGACCACACGGTCAGCGCCCCAGCACGTGCTCATGTTCTACCTTCCCCCCGCCTGTCCTGTGAGCCACAGGCAGATTAGAGGAACACCTTTCGAGCGAGCACAAAGCAGCGACCGCGGACGATTCATGTCACGCACTGGGTGTTCCTCAGGTGCCTTTGGGCATTGCGTAACCTCAGACTAAAGTAAGAGCTCGACGAGCCCAGCAAAGTACACATCGACCATCGAGAAAGGTAGATGGGAAGATGATATATATTTCGAACGGGCTGAGAGAGCTCGAAGAGTCATGACCGGAGTCGACGGTCATGGGGGAGGCGCAGGTCGAGAGGGAAGGGGCAGTTCGATGGGGAATGGGGAAGGAGCTCACTCACGGGCGTCGAGGGTACCCTCCCTGCTGTCGAAGGCACTGCTTGGCATTCGCTTTCGCCCTCCTCCACGCTCACACTCCCTCCGCCGACCGCTTTTCTTCGCCGTCCCCTTCCTGCACTTCCACCCTCGAGCTCTCCTGCACAGCGCGTGTAGCTCCACCCCTCCCCTGCCAGACGCCGAAAATGAGATGATTCCATTCCCAGTCTGACCCGTGGTCCACATCTCTCCTGCGCCCATCTCGCGTATCCACGCTACTCCTTTCGCGTGCCCGGGCCCTTCTCTGCCTGTGTTCCATCGTCGCGTCCTTCCCCTCCGTCGTCGCCCGCACTTGATCGCCCTTCGCACCGACATCCTCATGAGACGACACGCTCCCCTTCGCCATGTCTCCACTGGCTGAAAGGCAGCGGGAAAACGGGTCGTCGTTCGATATGAGCAGTCGAACGCGCCCACCTTCGCTGGCAGGGCAGGTGCGTCCTTTTTCGCTCAGTAATCGGTAGCACCCCCTTTCTCGGAGTGGTCAGACGGGCTCTTCTTCGCTGAGCGGTCAGACGCGCCGCCCTCCTATGAGCGGTCGGATACGCCCTGTCTAGCCGCCTCGAGTGCTGCGGTCTCTTCGCCGTCGGAAGCGCTCTCCATCGCCTTCGCTGACGGAAGCACTCGCTCATCGACTTCGGGCCTGTGGATCGTCAGCGCAGTTCAATATACACAGTTGAGGGTTGTGAGGGAGAATGAGAAGAAATGGGAGACAGGAGGAGACGGTGGGACGGTCGAAGGAGGGAAAAGGGATGTAGGAAAAGGCCTCACCTTGCTTCCAAGCGCGTTGCCTGCTTCCCTTTCTATCCACAAGTTGACGCCTCTGGGCCTAGTCTGCCGCCCCAAGCCCTAGTCTGACGCTCACTGCGCCCCCCACCTGCAAACGCACACCCTGCGCCGCCAACCTCCCCTTATATCCCCCCTCTGCCTCCGCGCATTGCCCTCATCCTTCTCCCCCCATCCCCCATCCCCCATCCCCATCCCCACCTCTCCATCCTACTCCTCATCGTGCTCTCCTCCACGTCTTCGCCCCTCACTCCACCCTCCAACAGACTGTCGGAGGCGCCCCGTCCTTCCGCTACGCCGGTCCATCCTGCTCGAGACCAATTGCCACCCCCTCAGCGTGTCCCGTACCCTTTCCTCAGTGCATCCCCATCATGCGTCCGGTTGTCCACCTTCAGACGCTCAAACCCTTCACCATGTCGGCACGCAGTCCCCTTGCCGTCGTATACGCGCTCTGTTGTCATCGTACACACTCTCCCTCGCTGTCACACGCTCTCTCTCGTTACCACACGCTCTCCCTCCAGCCGTCGGACGCATACCCAGCATTCTGGAAAGGTCGGGAGGGACAGAGAAGGGATGAAGAGGAAAGAAAGGATCAGAAGAAGAGGGAAGGTAGGGGACGGGAAAAGGGTAGGAAGGGGAGGAGGGGAAGGGAGCGGCGAGAGAGAAAGTAGACAGTGGGATGGAGGGAAGGGGCAGAGGGGACGTGGGAGAGAGGTAGGTGGAATAAATGACGGAGACATGAGATAAGAGAAAAAAGAAACACCGAACACACCACTTGAATTCGGATACGGGGAATCGAACCCCGAGCTGCCGCGCACTGCAATATGGGACTATGAGAGGCGGCAATGTTGGCCGTTACACCATATCCGATGAAGGGTCAGGGGGAGGGAGAATACCAGAGCGGGGAGAGTGGGAGATTGCAAGGGCAAGGGACGAACTTGAAGGCAGGGAAGGGCGGGAGGAAGAATCGACGTGGAAGGAGCGAGGGAAATGCAGACGACGGGTAGTCGGGGGAAAGGGGCGTGTGCGAGGAGGAGGGAGATGAAGCAAGCGTAAAAGAAGACTAGCAGACATGTACCAGAGGTTCGTGTTGCGGAAGGAGGGCACTGGGAAGGACGCGCAGGAAGAGGTTGATGAGGTGGTGTAGTAGGCATGTCGTGTACTGACAGAGAGAAGAGATGAGTCGAATGCGAGTACTGCCAAAGCCTGCGACGCGACTAGCCAGGGAGATGGGCGTGGATCCTCGAAACCCAAACGAGGCGACGCCACCGCGCATCCGCTCTGGTCGGTCCGAGTATCTGATTAGTCATCGACATGTGACACTGACATCCATCCGTCGGCGCTACGATTTGCTCGCATCTACATCTTTGGCTCAGAATCCAATCGTTCGAACTTGGTAAACATCGTCAGCCCACACTGTACAGAGGCGAACGGTCAGAGAAAGTGCAGCATACCGTGACGGATGGGTTCCTCAAGCGCATTGATGCCCAGTTTCAGCGCATTCATTCGACTGGAAAGCGAGCGTTCGAGGCGCAATGGCAGGATGACAACCTCTTGCGTAGGCTTCGCAGGACGTGGGCAGCGTGTAGGCCTGTGTTCTCCGGCTGGGGGCCCACGGGCTTCATTCATACGAGGACCTCGACCGCCCCTCATAGGCCTGTCCAAACGCGCGGGGAGCAAGTGCACTTTCAGGACGAGGCGCGCCATCGCCCGGATGAGGCGCAGCGCCGCCCGGATGAGATGTAGCGTAACCAGGAAAAGCTGGCACGATCAGACGCGGCGTTTATAGCACGACGCGTCGCGGCGGGTCGCGCCATGTCGGACTGGGCGAGGGTGTCATGTCGGCCTCAGCACCCTTCCGCGCCCGGGATCCCGGGTGGTTATATATACGCTGGCGAGGCGGTGAATGCTACATAGCATATCTCCCTCACTGTCCGTTCTGCATCCACATCCTCCAACATGACGCTCGCGATGAAGACCGCGAACAGCGTCGTGCAGAATGGCTCGAAGGCGCTCAAGGCGAGCGCCGCGCAGGGTGTGTATGATTACTTTCGAAGTCCTCGATCCGCGCTGATACTTCCCCATTTGCAGCCCAACGACCACGGAGCCCCTCCCCTCCCTTCAAGCGGCCTTCTTCGCCCAGCCTCGTCCGCCCATCCCAACCCCTCAAACGTGGCCTACTTCCCCCTGCTCTCGACCCCGACACCCATCACCACCGCTGCCTTGCGCAGCTGCGGTCGAAGGACAAGCCTCTCGAGAAATACATCTACCTCACCTCGCTCAAGCACACCGACCCGGACCAGTTCTTCAAGTTGTGCATGAACTACATGAGCGAGTGTACGCCGATCATCTACACGCCGACGTGCGTCTGATTGTTCGCTTTGTACTGGTCGTTGTGCTGACGATCCTCTTCAGCGTCGGCGACGCATGCTTGCAGTTCTCCAACATCTACAGGCGGCCGGATGGTTTGGTGTGCATACATCCCTCCCCTTTCGACCGAGTAGCTAACCCATTCGTATAGTTTGTCTCCATCAAAGATAAGGGCAGTATCGGCGAGGTCCTGCGCAACTGGCCAAGGATGGAAGATGCGCGGATATCCGTCGTCACTGACGGTACGCACATTTCCCTTTGTACCGTGTCCTCTCAGCTGACTTCCCCCAAGGATCCCGCATCCTCGGCTTGGGTGATTTGGGCGTGAACGGTATGCCCATATCCGTCGGCAAGCTGTCCCTGTATGTCGCCGGCGCGGGGTGAGTAGGCTGCGCTTCGCGTGGAGGGAGCTGTCTGTTGACACGCTGTCCAGCATCCGCCCACATTCCACCGTGCCCATTTGCCTCGACCTCGGCACGAACAACCAGCAGAACCTCGCCGACCCGTTCTACCTCGGCCTGCGGCAGCCGCGCGTGTCGGAGCAGGAGATGGACGAGTTCATGGATGAGTTCATGCACGAGATGCGGGTCAACTTTCCCAAGCTCTTGGTGCAGTTCGAGGTATGCTGTCATGGACGACGACCGTGCGATAGATCGCTAACCGACGTACCCTCCTCCTCCAGGACTTCTCCACGGACCACGCCTTTGGCTACCTCGCGCGGTATCGGCACAAGTACCCCGTGTTCAACGACGATATTCAGGGCACGGGCGCCGTCGTGCTCAGCGGGTTCATCAATGCTGCGCGCCTGTCGTCTGCCGCGTCTGGGCGTCCCTTGACGGACCAGCGCGTGCTGTTCTTCGGCGCGGGCAGCGCTGGCGTCGGCGTAGCGCAGCAGCTCATGAGCTTCTTCACGCTGAACGGGCTTAGTGAGGAGGAGGCCAGGGAGCGCATATACCTGGTGGACTCGCAAGGCCTAGTGTACGACGGACGGGGGAAGCTGCAGGAGCATAAGAAGTGTGCGTGATCGTCCACGTTTCCTGTCGGTATCATACTGACATACATGTTTCACTCACCAGACTTCTCCCGCAAGGACTACACCGGCCCGCCGATGAAGAGCCTCCTGGACATCGTCGACCACGTCAAGCCGACTGCGCTGCTGGGCCTCTCCACCATCACCGACGCCTTCACCCCCGAAGTCATCCGCCGCATGTCCGAGCTCAATCCGCGCCCGATCATCTTCCCCCTCTCCAACCCCGTCCGGCTGTCGGAGTGCTCCTTCGAGAGCGCGGTCGCGCACTCGGACGGCCGCGTCCTCTTCGCGTCGGGCTCGCCTTTCGAACCGATCGACTTCAACGGGCGGACGCTGTACCCGGGGCAGGGCAACAACATGTACATTTTCCCCGGCTTGGGGCTGGGCTGCATCCTCGCCCGCGTGTCGGCGGTGACGGACTCGATGGTCGAGGCGTCGTCGCTCGGGCTGGCGAACTCGCTCACGGAGGACGAGCGGGCGCATGACCTGCTATACCCGCGTATCGAGCGCAGTGAGTGCTGTTCGACGAGTTCGTCCGTGTCGCTAAGCTGACCCGTGCTCTCTAGTCCGCGAGATCAGTGCTGCTAACGCCGCCGCGGTCATTCGTGCCGCGCAGAAGGCGGGCGTGGACCAGAACGAGGGGCTACGTGGCCTGTCGGACGATGAACTTCTGGAATACGTGAAGCAGAAGATGTGGAGCCCGCTGTAGAGTGCTGTCGTTCCTCCCTTCCGTCCCTCTCCCCTCTCTCTCCCCTAATCTATGCTAATATGGTCTCCTCGTGTTGTGTATTGCTCTGGATCTCACTGGATATGCTGTCGGACCGTTGTAGAAATCAATAGTAACTTATACCCTACTAAAATATCGAGTCTTGCTCTCCTTGCCGCACCGTCCACGGTCGTTGAGTCTCAGGAAGATGGTCTTCTTATACTTTCGACACTGCCGCTACACTCGGAAGAACGTGAGGTATACATTCCAGGCGAGGACGACCCGTCTGCTCGCGAAGACGACCTGTAGTCTCGCGACGAAGACCTATATGCCTGCGAGACCGACGTGTCCGTCGGCTCGTGCATGCTCGGCGGACGCCCATGTTCCAGCTGCTCAGTGATACCCTGCATGTTCTCGCGGCTTGCGGAGGTAGATGCGGAGTACCAAGTCAGACTGGGCAGGTTCCTCATGATGGACCCGTCGGTCGTAGTCAGTATGGATCCTGCGCGAAATTGAGCGACTTCGCTAAATAAGACGTTCGCAGCATACGCACGTTCGGACATGTCCCGATCCTTACGCTGCCGCCGACGCCAGCCCCGATACAGGAAGACCGCACAACCAACGCTCAGGATGAACAGCACGCCAGCAAGCACGCTAGTGAGCGCGATAACGAGCGTGCGGTCCGGCCCTTGGTGCTGGGCGTCGGTCGCCGGGAGATTGTCGGGTGAGACGGATGGATTCAGAGGGGAAGTGGAAGGCGCGGCGGTGTTAGACGGCGGCGGCGGCCACGAGCCGGAGAAGGGGGGTGGAGGGGGGCCGTCGCCGGGCTCATCGTCGTCTGGCGCGATGCTGAAGCCGGCGAAGACGTAGGGGGAGGAGGCGTTCTCGATGGTGATCACCAGGCTGTGGGGAGTGTCCTTCGCGAGGTCGCGGGTGGCGAAGAGGGGGAGGAGAGTGTTGTCGGTTGAGCCGTCGAGGGGCTCGCGGGAAAGGAGGGGCGTGCATTCATCGAGGACGTAGGAGGCCTCTGCAGGGGGCGAGGTACTGTCGCTCGCATCGGGCGCGGCGCCGAAGACGATGATACCGCTGCCTGCGGCTGATCAGTACGATGCGATGGCTGGCGATGAACATCACTCACCGTTGAAAGAAAAAGACAAGCTGGCGCCGGGCCTGTCCGCAGTGCTGACCGGCAGGACCGAGGGATCTTTGTCGTCAACTAACCAGGTGCCGTCGTAGTTGATCCGTGTGCTGTTCGCCTGCACGCACGTATCACAGTCCATGGAGCCCCATGGCTCGTTCGATTCCTTGCTTCCATCTGGCGAGGTGCTCTGGCCATCGTGTCCCCCAGGCGAGGGAGGACCCCAAGGCCTACCGCTTGAAGACGCACAAGACGACGCGCTCGCACTCATGTCAGTACTCAGCAACCGCCATGAGGCGTGCGGACAACCTGCAAGCCTTATCCTTAGCGCCGCCTCGCCTCACGCATACCATCAGCAACTCACTTGCACCAGAAGGGCGGGCAGATGCGGGGGAGAATCGCTCCCCAGGAACGCACCCAAGCCGTCTTATATGACGGTGTGCACGGCGATCCCGCTGTCGTCAGGCCGCAACACACGGCCTGGGTTCTTACGCTCGGCTCTTGTGCTGCACATCTTCACCTCATTGACCGCTAGAAGTGCAGAAGAGATAGCGAGGAGAATGGTCGGCCGTCGGCATGTGCACCTCGTTATAACCGCGGCCGTGGGAGTGATAAACAAGCCCGCTGACCACCGTGGCATCCACGCTTTCGGGGTCTATTGGACAACGTCTATAAGCACTGCACGTGTACCAAACAAGCATGTAAGTAGATCAATCCGTTCTAAGAGGGTACCTTCCAGCTCGTAGCGCCATCTCATGCGCCAGCAAGCTTTTTCAACATCGCGAATTCCTCCTTGCCCGTCGCCTTGCACAGTGAGTAGAACTTCGACGAGGTATCGCGCAGAAGGGTGGCCGGGCTATAACGAGAGTCAATCAACCGTGTCCTTGTGTACACCACGCGAAGCGAAGTACTGACCTGTCGAACTCTGCAATACGCCCGTTGTCGAGCAGCATGACCCGGTCGTAATCGATCACGGTCCTCAAGCGATGCGCAATCGTCAGTATCGTGCTATCGGCGAATTCTCTGCAGCAAGAAGGTCAGCGCTTGGTCCGCAACTCAGAGAAGGGTGGCGTACTGTCGAATCGTTTTTCCGATGAGCTCGTCGGTGGCATAGTCAACACTGTGAACATCAATTTAGCTCTCACGCCCCACGGCGTCCAGCTCATCTCATACCTCGCCGTCGCCTGGGAAAGACCATATCAGTATTGTAGAGCGATTCCGGAGACAGGACATGACGCACCTCGTCCATGAAAAGCACCTTGGAGCGCTTAAGGATAGCCCGGGCCATGCAAAGGAGTTGTTTCTCGCTGGGGACGATGGGCTTCAGCGTCCGCTCAACCCCAAAAGCACAGATGACTTACCCAGTCGAGAAGTTTTCGCCGCCCTCCGAGACAACACCGTCGAGGTTGCGGAAGACGTTCACGTTGATGTCCCCTGGGATTGGCTCCGAGGAATTCTCCGAGGGGATCAAGTGTACGCGACGAAGGGCTTCGTACTGTTGCTGCTGTTAGGGGTTGTCCGAGCCTCGCGCAGAAGACTCACGATTTCGGCGTCCTCGTATTCCTCGAAGACGTCCAAAGTCGAACGCAAGGTACCGCTTAAGATCGTTGGGTCCTCTGCGAATGAATCATCAGCAAAGTTTCCTCTGTACAGCTGAATGCTACTCACGAGGGATGATGGTCAAGCGACTCCTCAGGTCCGTCAGCCCGACCTTCGCAATGTCGAGCCCATCGATGAAGATCTTGCCCTGCGTCGCTTCCACAAACCTGAAGAAGCTCAACGCAAGCGTACTCTTGCCGGAGCCCGTCCTTCCGAGCACCGCAACCTTCTCGCCCGGCTTGACCGAGAACGTCAACCCATGCAGCACCGGCGGCAGCTCCGGCGCATACTGGATCACCAAGTCCTCGACATTGATCTCCCCGCGCTCCGGCCACGCCGCCGGCGGGCGCGGCTCGACGAACTCGGGTGCCTCGCGCTTCAGCTCCGAGTACTCCTTCACGCGCTCGAGCGCGACCATGCTCTGCTCGAGCCCGACGAAGCGGCGGACCATGAAGAGCAGGTCGCCCGTGATGCTGTTCGCGAACGCGAGCGCGAAGCCGGCGAACGCGGCGTCGATGCGCGGCGTGAGCATGACGACGACGGCCGTGACGCCGACGACGGCGGAGGAGAGGAGGTTGAAGCGCACGGAGAGCCAGCGGTTCACGCCCCACATCCAGTAGTACGGGTTCGCGTTCGTGTCGACGCAGCGGAGCATGTCGCGCATGAACTTGGTTGAGGCGCCGAAGGCGCGGAGGATGGTGACGCCGGAGATGGTCTCGCCGTAGAGCGAGTAGAGCGGGGAGCGGGTAACCGAGTCGAGGCGGCGCATGTCGCGGGAGGTCTGACCGTAAACCTTGCCAACTTGGTAGTAGAAGAACCCGATAACAAGCGCGGCGGCGACGAAGGGCGGTCCACCGACCACGCTGACCGTGATGATTGTCGTCGCCGTGGACAAGCTGTACATCGCCGTGCGTCCGAAGTTGTCCGAAAGCGAGGAGTCAATGCCCTCAAAATCCTTCCCGAACCGGTTGAGCACACGTCCGCGGGAGACAGTATCGTGGAAGCGAATGTTGGCGAAGAGGACCGACTCAAGAAGGCGCTTATAGAGAACGCGGGAGGCGTGAATGGAGCCGCCGTCTGAGGGTCGATCAGCCAGGGGAAGAACACGACGTGGAAAGCTACGTACACAAGCTGAACCAACGGAGAGTCGTGACAACGAGACCCGCAAGAGCGACCGCGGCGTAAATGCCGATGTAGTACCCCGCGCTCTTGCGCTCGCTCGGCGGCGTCAGCTCTTGCGCCGACCAGTACCTCAGCCAGCCGTTCTCAGCGACCGGCGAGAGCGCAGAGACAACGAAGACGAAGACGAAGAACGCCCAGTACCACTTGTCGCCGCAAGCTTTGAAGTACGTGAGCCTGAAAGGCGGTCAGTATCACGAAGGGACGCAGTGCTGTGAGAAGCGCACCAGATATCCTTGCCAATCCTGCCGACAGCGCGCTTCTCCTCCTCGACGAGCTTCCGGGGCGGCTTCCTTGCCTTGGCTGGGGCCGCAGGCGCCGGCTGCGGCGCCGTCTTCAGCTCCGACGGGCGCACGCCCTGCCCCGCCTCATCCGCGCCTTCAAAGCCCCCCTCAATCGCCAGCTCCTCCTTCTCGTCCTCCTCCACCGCGTCCACCGCCTGCACCAGCCCCGCCATCACGCCCGAGCCGCGGAAGCCCTCCACGCCGCCCGCGTACCGCACGCGCCCGTTGTCCAGCGCGACCACGTACTCCGCGCCGCGCCTGCCCCGCCCGCCGCCGCCCACGCACAGCTGCACGTGGTGGCTGACGAGCACGACGGTGCGGCCGTCCATCAGCGGGCCGCGGAGGCAGCGCGCGAAGAGGTGCTGCGCGGTGTGCGCGTCGACCGCGGAGAGCACGTCGTCGAGGAGCAGCGTCTCCGCGCGCGAGTAGACGGCGCGCGCGAGGGAGACGCGCGCTTTCTGCCCGCCGGAGAGGTTCACGCCGCGCTCGCCAATTTCGGCCGCGTCGCCGTCTTCGAGGACGTCGAGGTCGGCGGTCAGGGCGCAGGCGTCGAGGACGGCGGTGTAGCGCGCTTCGTCGTAGGGGAGGCTGAAGAGGATGTTGTCTGAGGGGGCCGGTTAGTAGGGTGAGGAGAGTAGGCTGAAGGGAGGTCGGGCGTACCCTTGATGGAGGCATTCCGGAGCCAGGCGGCCTGCGGCACGTACGCGCACACACCGGGCACGATCCAGGATTCGGGCGCGATAGAGCCCTTCTGCATTACATCACACGTTAGTCCACTTACCCTTCGCAGCAGCGCACAGCCCACACTCACCTCCTCCGCCTCCTTCGCAAACACTGCCAGCGCATCCGGCGGCGACCTTGGGCACGACAGTTGCCCTGCAAGCACGTCCGCCTCGCCCAGCAAGCCCAACAAAAGCAGCGTCTTCCCGCTCCCGAGCTTCCCGCACACAAGCGACAGCGCGCCCGGAGGGAAAGACAAGGTGACGTCCTGCAGGATGAAGGAGGGGCGCGGGGTGGAGAGGCCCGGGAGAGTGGTGGAGGTCGTCGAAGCTTCAAGACCAGTCGATGTGGAGCTCGACACCTCGTTGCCAGCTTCCAAGCCTGAGGCGCCAACCGCTGTCGATCCACTCGTCGACGGCGCCGGCGTACCCGCGCGCGCGGGCGTCGCGCCGCCGATACCGACTAGGGGCGTCCCCGACGCGCGCTCCTGCGGCCAGGTGAGCGTGCACGAGCGGAGCTCGATGGGCGTAGGCTCCGCGGGGAGGGCGGAGGCTAGAAAGAGGCAAAGCGTCAGCGTTATGTACTTGTTCTCCTTCACCCCACCTCGACCTCCCAAGCTCCCCAAACACTCACCACCCAAACGCCCCAACCCCTCCAACTTCTTCACCTCCGCCGCGCCCAGGTACTTCTCGATACGCCGGAGCGACACGAGCGACTGCAGCATGTTGATGAACGTCTCCGGCAGCGCGTTCAGCGCGAAATTCATCTCCGTGAACACTGAGGGGAGGGGCGGTCAGTTTGCTATTGTCCCAAAAACGTTACTCCTCCCCCGAAATCCTGCTCTCCCCAAAACTTCGGACTCTCTCTGCCGCTGCGCCCTCTCCCTCCCCCCGCTGCCACAACCGTCCCCCATGGACGCCCCACGCGCCCAAAACCGTGACGCCGTTTCAATCATATAACAAAGCGGCCCCACAGCGAAACGCACCCCCTTCACGCAATCAACCCCCCCCCCCCCCCCACCACCCCCACCCACCCACTCACACAACCAGCGAAAATCCCCCACTCACCCATAATACTCGTGAACGCCGTCGCCGGGCCCAGCGGCTGCCCCCGCAGCACCGAGTAGTGCCAGAAGGCGACGAGCGTGACGAGGATCGGCGAGCCGTTCCAGATCGCGTTCCAGAGGGTCTGGGGGGGGTGGGTGAGTATTCCTCGTCGTTTGAGGCGTGGGATGGGAGAGGCGAGAGGGATGGGGAGGGGAGGGGTATGGGGCGAGAGGGATGGAGAGGGCGAGGCGAGAGGCATTGGGGGGAGGGGATGGGAGGCGAGAGGCGAGAGGCATGGGGAGGAGGAGGCGCAGCACGCATGTCGAGGACGCGGGGCGGTTCTAAAGGAACAGGGAAGGGAAGGGAGACCAAAGGGGAAGGAAAAGGGAAGGGAAGGATAATGAGAACAAGAGGAAGGCAGGAACAAGAGGAAGACGGGAACCGCGAGGAAGGCGGAAACAAGAAAAGCACGAGAAACAACAAAAAACCGAACACGCACCTCAATCACGTAGTTCATCCTCTGATACTTGAGCTCCTTCTCCCGAACACGCAGCACGCGCGCCTCGAAGGAGCGCTCCCAGGCCATGAACTAGAGGTTTTTTCGATTAGCATACGATGCCCATATGCACGATTAGCATGCGAAACGGAACAAGAGGGACACCTACTTTGAGCATCCGGATCGCGCCCAGCACCTCGTTCATGAGCGCGACGCGCTCGTCGCGCGCGCGCATCAGGTTGTCCTGCGCGGAGACGACGATCTGGAAGGGTTGTCAGCAGTGGCCTGGACTGGGTTGACATCCCGGTCCGACAGGAAGGAGGCGGCCGCTCCCAACAGGAAGGAGGCGGACGCTCCCAACAGGAAGGAGGCAGCCGCTCCCGACAGGAAGGAGGCTGCCGCTCCCAACAGGAATGAGGACCGATCCCAACAGGAGGACCGATCCCAACATGAGGCGGCCGCTCCCAGCAGGAAGACCGCTCCCACCCAACAGGAGGACCGATCCCAACAGGAGGACCGCTCCCAACAGGAGGACCGCTCCCAACAGGAAAGTCGAGCTCGACTGGTTGACGGGAACCGTGCACGCACCTTCCCCGCGAAATGGTTCATCGGCAGGAACGCGAGCGTCGCCGCGAGGCCCACGAAGCAGGAGGGCCCGAGGAGGTCGTAGAGGAACCAGGAGCCGATGACGATCTCGATGGGGGAGTCTGTGGGGGGGGGGGGGGGGGAGTCAGCTGTCTGCTCATTCCTTCCAAGGCTTGTGCGTCGCTGCACCTCATCCCTCTCCCCCAAACCGCCCTCAAATACCGTCACCCCCCGGCGCCAAAATAACCCACCCCTCTCCCCACCCTCTCCCCACCACCACCCCCCCAACCCACCACAAAAACGTCGCCCACTCACCGATCAAACTAAACAAATGCCACGCGAACTCGCTCACGCGGTCCACGTCCGTCGTCATCAGCGTCATCACCTGCGCGCGCGACGAGAAGTCGTCGTCGTCCGATGGAGTCTGTTCGTCCTCCTTCGATGACGCCGGTTCGTCCGCGGTGGGCTTCTTGGAGTCTGCGAGAAAGAGGATTAGTATGGCTGCATGGTGGGCGGGCGAAGGAGAGAATGTAGGACGGGTTGAGGAGCGAAGGAGAGAGGACGGGTTGAGGGACGAAGGAGAGAGGACGGGTTGAGGGACGAAAAGAAGAAGGGAAGGGGAGCAAAAAGGGAGGCGAGGGATAGTCGGTTTGCAACAAAAAAGTTCGACAACAACTCACCCTTCCCCTCCCCTTCCTTCTTCTCCGCCCCGCCACCGCCCGCGACGTCCTTCCTGACCAGCGTCTTCGCGAACAGCACGCTGTTGAGCTGCTCCTTAATCCGAACCTGAGACGGAGGTTAGCACGCGGGTCGATTCCCTTTCCTAGCATGCAGGCCGAATCCCTCTCCCCTTCTGTCGCAACGCCCTTCTCCGAACAGGCCATCCACACGCCTCACGCCCATTCCCCCCACGCCGCATCCATTCCCCTCACGCCCCGCACCCATTCCCACCACGCCTCTCCCTGCTCCCTCCGTCTCGCCCCTCCCTATTCCCCTCACGCCTCACCCCCCCCCCCTTCCTTCCCTCCCCCCTCCCCATATGCGCGCAACAGAACTCGCCACCCACCTGAATGACCGTCGTCGATATGGACCACAACTGCGCGGTGACTGTTATTCGTGAGCTTCAATCTCCAGACCACAATCATAGAAAAAAAAGTAGAAAAAAAAACCAAAAAACCACCCGACTCACTCATATACGTCACCGCCTTGCTCGCGAACAGCCCCGCGCACCAGACCCAGCCCCAGCGCGCGTCGCCCGTGCGCGGCGCGTAGGCGAGGATGGAGGTGAGCCAGGCGGATGCATAACCAGCGGTTTGCTCCAAAGGTGCGATTCCACTTGCGCTCACCGTAGGCGCAATTCCACTCGCGCTCTCCATGGTCGCGCCGATAATTGCGGCAGTGGCGTTGAAGGCGGAGGTGGCGTTGACAGCGAAGCCCTGCACGAAGGGAGCGGGCGCGACAGCGGTGAACAGGCTAGATGCAGACACGGCGTCAAATGAAGCGGGCGCGAACGACTCGTAGGGCGTCCAGGTGAAAGGCTTGCCAGTCGCGTGGGTGGCCATGACCTCAATGGTCGCATTGACGAAGTTAGAAGCTGTAGCGTTCACCGCATCGTAGGCCCCCATCCCGAGCGCACCCAGCGCATCCGCCGCCCGCTCCTGGTCCTCGAGCCACTTCACGAGGCCTCTGCGTGAGGCGTTAGCAAGCGGGCTCTTTTTCCTCTTGTCCGCCCCCTCTCCTGCTTCTCGAGCCCGCCCCCCTCCTGCTTCTCGAGCCCCCCTCCTGCGTCTCGAGTATGCACTCCAAACCTCACCCTTCTCTCCCCCTCTCCCCCTCGCTGATCTATTTCTCCCCCTTCTCCCTCCCCCACCCTTCTCGCCCCCTCTAAACCACTCCCCACTCCCCACCCCCCCCCCCTCCTCCCCCCCCTCCTCTCCCCCCCTCCCACCCCGACCCCTTCACCTTTCAACCCCCTCCCACCCCAGCCACCTCCCCCCCACCAATCAACCCCCAAACCCCCTCCCCCATCAACCCTCTCCACCCTCTTTCCAACACAACAACCTCACAAAACCCCCCTCCCCCCTCAACAACCTCACTCAAATAACCTAAATTTAACAGAAAACACCCACCTCGTCATCCACGCCGGCACATAGAACAGGCCCGCGCTGCCCGCCGCGAGCGCGGCCTCGAGCGCGAGCGCGCCCGCGTTCGCGCGGAGGACGGCGCGCGCGAGGCGGAGGCCGGGGATTTGGAGGAGGGACGCGGGGGTGGGGAGCTGGGGGAGAGGGGTGAGCATCTTGTCAGGAGGATACGGCAGGGGGAGGGGGGTGGGAAGGCCAGCACAGCCACCCGAGCGTGCTCTCCATTGGACTTCACCCCGAGGGTGGGGGCTACGTAGGGAAGGCGATAACGCACCTTGAAAAACGCCCCAATCCTACTCCAAAATCCCTGTCTATCCCCCTCCCGCGCCCCCCTACTCCGCCTTGCCAGCTCCGCGCGCATCGTGCTGTAGTTGTACGTCGCCCTCATATCCGCGGGCAAGATTGGGAGGTCCGCGATGTCGAAGGTGGCGGACTGGGCTTTTGGGTCAGTGTTTTGTTATGGGGAGGGGTCAGCATGTAGTTTTCGTAGTGAGTTAGCACGTGAGTTTTCGTAGAGAGTGAGCACGTGAAGTTTTCGTAGAGAGTGAGCACTAATTTTTTGGTGGGAAGGGTAGTGAGTGAGTTTCCGGGGGAAGGGTAGTGAGGGAGGGCAGGGGGAAGGGAGGGAAGGGAGGGAGAGGAGGGAGGTAAAGGGACGTGGAGGGGAGGTAAAGGGCAGGGAACGGAGGGAAGATGGGGAAAGCAGAGGTGAAAAGGGAGGGAAGGGGCGCGTAGCAGGTCTCCTCGCCGATAGTAAAGCCCGCGTATGCAGGGCATCCTAGTAAAGCCCGCGCAACGCACTCTCCCAAACCCCCCAAACCCCACACAGCACTCAATAAACCCCCAACTCACCTCATCCAGCGAGTTATACCCCCGCCACACCACGGGCGTCGTGTAGCTGAAGAGGAGCGTGGACCACAGGGACGCGGTGCGCACGGCGGCGACGTTGGGGGTAGGTTCCGCGCTAGACTTCTTCAGCGCAATTGACGTAGGGAGTAAAGGCGTCCTCTCCGTAGTCGGCTCGGTAGAGGACTCGATAGCCGCGGGAGCTTCGTCGGCGTCAGAATCTAGTGGGGAAGTGAGCACAAGGCGATTAAGTGGAGGGTACTGGGTACCATACCTTGTACGGCCCCCGCCACCTTCTCGGCATAGATCTGCGTCAGCGGCAAATAAAGCTCGGGCCCCATGGGCACGCCCATGATAAGGGCAGTGGCGATGGCGAGGAGGATCAGGTGTGCGAGGAAGGCGGGGTCGTCGGAGGGGCCTGGGAGGGGGGGGGGGTTAGTTGTTTGTTAGTTATTGTTTTTTTGTTTTTTTCGAGAGGGAAGAGGGGGTAAGGGGGTCAGTTTTGTGTTTTTTTTTGTTGTTTGGAAGAGAGAGAAAAGGGGAAGGGCGAAGGGGGGAAGGGAAGGAGAGTGAGAGCGAGGATGGGAGAGGGGAGGGAGGCATGGGGGAGGGAGGAGAGGGGAGGGAGGGAAGGGGGAGGCGGGAAGGAAAAACGCGATGGACTCGAGAAGCAAACTCACCCGCACCCGCGCCCTCCCCAAATCCAGATCCATACGACGGAATCAGCGCGACGGCGGCACCCAACAAACTCGCCGGAATCCCGACGGCGCATTGATGGAGGACGACGTGCTCGTGGAGGGCGATGCGGTCGAGCCAGGGCGCTTTCTCTATCTTGTCCGACGGGGATTGAATGGTATCCTCGCCAGGGACGGGCCCGCGAGAACGCGACAGCGCAATAAACGACAGGATGAGGAGGTACAGGGCGACGAGGCCGTTGAGGAGGTGCGTGATCGCGTTTCTGGCGACACCTCCACCACCACCCCCCTCATCCCCCACCACCACCACCGCCGCCCCCGCGCCCACATCCACCGCCACCGCACCGGCGAGCAGCGCCGCGATCAGGAGATGCGCCGCGCGCGTGCGGCGCCAGAAGGCGGGCTCGCGGACGGGGACGCCCTCGAGGATGTCCGCGGGGGTGGTGACGGCGAAGGGGGAGGGTGGAGTGACGGCGGAGGGGGAGGGTGGGGTGTTGGTTTCTGTTGGGTTGTGTGAGTAGGGTTGAGAGGAGGGGGAAAGGGGAGGGTTAGTTGAGGTGAGGGGGGGAGGGGAGATGGGGGGGAGGGTGAGGGGAAGAGGGGTGGGGCGAAGGGGAAGAGGGGGGAAGGGGTAGGGCGAAGGGGGAGGGAGGGGAAGGGGAGGAGAGGCGGGGGGAAGAGGCAGGGCGAAGGGCAAGAGGGCAAGAAGGCAGGGCGAAGGGGAAGTAGGGAGAAGGAGGGGATAATTGACCAGGGCACGTTCAGGGACGAAGGGGGGGTCCAAGGTGAAGGAGGCAGCGGTCGCTGGCAGCGCCGGTACGAGGATGCGAGGGGGTGACAGGCGAGGAGATAGCAGGCGGGGACGAGAGACGACGGGGACGAAGGGTGAAAGGAGGGACGAGAACATGGGAAGTGCAAGGAACGGGGAGGAGGCAATGGAGGGGATGACGCTGGACTACAGAACATTACACGCACCTTCCCCATACTCCTCCGGGATCGGGATGCCCTTGGGCTTGGGTTGCGTGGGGCGGAAGAGGGCGCCGCTGAAGAGGGCCACACCGACGAGCGCGGCGGAGGCGGCGAGGTCGAAGGTGGGCATGGTTGGTAGAGATCGATGTCGGTGTGAATGGATGGTTGTGTGGTGTAGGGAGCGTAGGTAGTTGCGCTAGCTAGGGAGGTATTCTCGCTCTAGCAGCTAGCTCTAGACGATAGCGCGCCTATTGGCTCCGCGCAGTGGAAGCAGGCCTCGCACTGGCTGTCAGAACGACAAGGCAGCGTTGGCACGACTAAGTATCGAGCTCAGATGCGTTCTTGGCGCGTTCAGCAACGTCAAGTCCCAAGCAAACACACAGGCGCCTTTCACACCGCGGCGCGCTCTTTACGCCCCGGACGATCGAGGATAGAGTCAGGGCCAGTCAGAGCTCTTATCGCGTCGGCCCACGTGCAACGGCGGGATCAGTCTCCGGGGTCGCCGCTAACCCTCCGATTGGCGACTAATTTAGATACCGGTGCACGCGCGGTCCGGCGTCCGCGGATTGCTGCACGCGGCCCGACGCGGCTGGGTGGGTCGCGTGGGTTCGTCCGCCCTCGTCCTCGACGGTCATCGCGGTGTCATCGGCAGCCTCTCTGGTCGCCAGCGATACTCGCATTCCAGATTCACCTCTCATCCCAGCGTCATACTCGTGTACGCGAATCAACCTCGTCGTCTTTACTCACGAGCTTCACGTCTTGCGCTATCAGACACGCCCGCATGCTCAGTGCGCCCCATATCAGTGCGCGACATGTCCCACTAGTCTACCTAATACTTAGACGTCCTTCGTGTGCATCCTTCGTGCACATCCTTCGTAGTGCCCTCCTTGCGCAACACGAACCTCTGTCAATGGTTCATGTTCGCTGGTCTTCCCTTACACTTCTTTCTTCTCCTTTTCCCTCATGTCCCTTTCCCCGTCTTCATTTCCCCACGCCCCTTGATCCTCCTTCCCGTCGTCGTCTCCCCTTCCCCGTCGTCGTCTCCCCTTCCCCGTCGTCATCTGACCTTCTTCGGGGTCCATCCACCTCCCTTGCATGTCCTATGTCGACTCCCCCTTCCCCTTTCCCGTACCACTTCCCCCTCCTCCCTGCATTCCTCCTTTCCTGCCCTGCCCTTATGCCCTCTCCCTCAAACGGCTCTCAGTCCCTTCCTTCTCTACTCTAACCCCATCGGATATGGTGTAACGGCCAACATTGCCGCCTCTCATAGTCCCATAGGATGCAGTGCGCGGCAGCTCGGGGTTCGATTCCCCGTATCCGAATACGGCCACGGCACTTGTTTTTTTCGTGCTCCCGAAATCCATGTTGCACCGTGCTCCCGAAATCCGTGTTGTATCGTGCTCCCGAAATCCATGTTGTATCGTGCTCCCGAGATCCACGTTTGTCTGTCGCGCTCCCGCGACCCATGTTTCCTTCTTGCTCACAAGACCTACATCTTCTTTCGTGCTCCCGCGACCTATATTTTCTTTCGTGCTCTCGCGACCTATATTTTCTTTCGTGCTCTCGCGACCTATATTTTCCTTCGTGCTCCCAAGACCCATATTTTCCTTCGTGCTCCCGCGACCTATATTTCCTATCGTGCGCCCGAAACCCATCCATATTGTGGTGCTCGTTGACTTGGACGGCTTGGTCCTTCCCTCCCTACCCCCTCTCCCACCTCCCTCCCTACCCTCTCCCCCTTCCATCTCTCCCCCTTGCCCCTTCCCTCCTCTCTTCCCTTCCCTCCTCTCTTCCCTTCCCTCCTCTCTTCCCTTCCTTCCCTCCTCTCTTCCCTTCCCTCCTCTCTTCCCTTCCTTCCCTCCTCTCTTCCCTTCCCTCCTCTCTTCCCTACCCCCTCCCTCCCTCCCCGTCCCCTCCACCCGGCATCGTGGGAAGGCGCTCTGGACGATCACGAAGCGAAATGAAGGACGAGGACAAAGTGACGCGACGGTAGGGCGCGACCCCGAGAGTGGACGAAACGAAGGACAGCGACGGCGAGAGTGGACAACGGCGCGGGGCACGACGGTCGAAGAGGCGGCGCGGGGCACGACGGTCGAAGAGGCGGGGCGGTGCTCGACGAAGCGATGGGAGGAGGGGCGAGGACAACGATGCGGGGCGATGGCGAGGCGGAGGGCGCATCGGCAGCGGGGCGGAGGGCGCACCGGCAGCGGGGCGGAGGGCGCATCGGCAGCGAGGCGGAGGGCGCACCGGCAGCGGGGCGAGGACGTCGAGTCCATCGCATGCGGGCGAGGACGCCGAGTCCACTGCGTTGGGGCGCGACGGCGAGAGCGGACGAAACGGGGCGGGGACGCCGAGCCCATTCCGTTGGTTAGGCCCGAAGGCGGACGGGGGGAGGAGCGACCGCGAGCAGGGGGAGGAGGAGGAGATCGTACAGAAGGGGGGGAGGGGAGAGCGGTCAAACAAGCGGAGGGGCGCCTGACGACGAAGAGGTCGGACGGTAGGGGCGAGAGGAGGGGCGCGACGGTAGGGGCGAGAGGAGGGGTGGAGGGGCGAGAGGAGGGGCGGGGAAGTGCGAGAGGAGGGGAGGAGGAAAAGGGAGGGGCGGGAGGGGAGGAGGGGAGGGGTGGAAGGGGGGGGCGAGCAAGGAGGGGGGGCGAGCAAGGCGTGGGAGCGAGAAAGGTGGGAGGGCGAGAAAGGTGGGGGAGCGAGCAAGGTGGGGAAGGGGAGGAGTGACTAAGGAGGGGGCGCGAGCAACAAGTGCGCCCAAGGGTGTCAAAGGGGAGGAGATCGTCCAGAAGGGGGGAGAGAGGGTGGGAGCGAGGGCGCAAAGGAGGATGAGGGCGAGGGTGGGAGAGAAGGGAGGCGAGGGAAGGGAGGAGGGAAGGGAGGCGAGAGAAGGGAGGAGGGAGAGGGAAGGGAGAGGGGCGAGGGTGGGCAAGCGCGGGGCGAATGAGGGTAAGCGCGGGGCGAGGGCGGGGCGCGCTCACGGCGGCCAAGGAGCGGTGCGTGTTGACCAGCGAAGGGCGCGTGTGTCTGCGAGCGAGAACGTGTGTCTGCGAGCGAGGACGGGCTGAGGGCGGGAGCGACGCGGTGGTGAGGACGTTGGAGGATGGGGAGAAATGGAGCGACGATGAGCTGAAGGCACCATGACGAGCTGCAAGCGGGCGGGAGCGACGAGCTGAGAGGGCGGAGCGACAAGCCGAAGGCGGGAGCGACGGGCTGCAGGCGGGCGGGACGAGCTGAAGGCACGCGCGCGGATATAGTATGGAGAAAGGCGCGCATCTCATAGCTCTGCATTCTTTCGCACCTTCCCTCTCCCCCTCGCTTCCCCCTCGCTTCCCCCTTCGCTCCCCCCTCCCTTCCCTCTCCTCCCCTTCCTCCCTTCCCCCCTCCCTTCCCCCACGCCCGCGGATGAAAGCATTTGATTGGATTTCGACCGAACGCACTCGATAGGATTTCGATGCGCGTATCCGACAGCAAGGGAACGTGCATGACGGCGTAGGTGGTGGGGCGCTACCGAGAGCGTAGATGGAAGGGCACTTCCGACGGCTAGATGGAAGAGCACTTCCGACCCCGAGGGAGAGGCGCGTTCACGACGGCGAGGGCGGGGCGCTACCGAGAGCGTAGATGGAAGGGCGCTATCGACGTTTTAGAGGGAGCGCGTATCCGACGGCGTAGACGGAAGGGCGCATCCGACCCCGAGAGGTGCGGAGAAGGGGGAGGTGGGGAAGGGTGGGAATGTAAGGAGGCGAGGGGGTGAGAGCAGGTGAGAGGAGGTGAGGTGAGGAGTGGGGAAGGGTGAGAGAAGAGCGAAGGGAGAGAGGAGGGCGAAGGGGTGAACGAAGAGTGGGTGGGTGAGGAGGACAGGACAATGCGCACGGACGGGAGAACGATGCGCACGGACGGGAGAACGATGCGCACGGACGGGATGACGATGCGCACGGATGGGAAGACGATGCGTGCAGACGGGGAAGGGAAGGGAGTGGGGGCAGAGCACGATGTACTAGAAGTTCAATGTGTACCTTCAGATGACCGGTGCTTGACTGGTGCTCGTGCACCCACAGAATTAGATGAATGCGCGCCTCCAGAAAGCTCACTGCGCGCCTTCAGAAAGCTCACTGCGCGCCTTCAGGAAGCTCGCTGTGCACCCTCCGAAAGCTCAATGTGCACCCTCCGATAACTCACTGCGCACCCTCAGAAAGCTCAATGTGCACCCTAGACAATTGGAGCTTCCACAGACAAAGCGCGGTTGCACGACGTAAAAGCGCGTTCGCGCGACCGTGATGGGATGCCGTGCTTCGATTGCAATGCATGTCCTCCCTGTCCTCATGGTGAAAGAAAAAATCCTGTCCTTATGATGAAAGTCAGCAAGAGCGTGAAGACGTTTAGAAAGGGCGTGAAAAACCTCACTGTGGGATGGCAAAACCTCACTGAGGGATATCAAAATGTCTCGCTGTGGGATGGCAGAATACCTCACTGGGGGATGTCAAAAAAACTTCACATCCATCAGCGATTCGGATACGGGGAATCGAGCCCCGAGCTGCCGCGCAGTTGATGTCGTGATCATGAGAGGCGGCAATGTTGGCCGTTACACCATATCCGATGCAAGGTCGTGTATGTCCGATGCAAACTCGTGCATATCCACTGCAGGCCAGTGCATATCTAATGCAAGGTCGTGCATATCCAATGCAACGTAGTGGGGTACGCGCGCAGTATGAGAGGGGTAGCTGCCACCGTTGGATAAGCATGTATCTTGCGAGAGGTAACGAGCTGGCAGGAGGTGAGGAACAGGGCGGGAAGAGCGATCCATGGGATCAGTGGCCGGATGGTATTGGGCGCATAAAGTTCAAGCATGTTAATGTGTATGGACTGTGCCGAAATATCATAATGTATGTGTGATAACGGGGAGGCCCAACTACGCTCGGACGGTACGAGCGCGAGCGGCCATAGTTCAACTCCTTTTCACGTGATCGTGTAAGCAAGGTTCGGCATTCGCCGGATTTCGCGACACCGGCTCTGCTCTTGCCCTCATGGGTCTTCGGATTGACTTCGACGTCACATCGCTTCTCTGGGAATATTATGCCGCGCTCAGGAAGCTACTTCCGCCGCTCTGCTGTTTTGGATCCTCTACCTCTGCCCAGTCTGGGTCCGACAGGTTCTCACTCCGAGCATCTGCTGCGAAGAGCTGGTTCAGCACGACAGCATATATTTCTAAGCGCGATAACGCGGGGCGAGGAGAACGTAGCTAGTGGAGGCAAAGGAGCGCTCTCTAACGAGGGGCGCGGGGAAGTGGACGAAGGTGCGCAAAGCGGCCTGAGCCCGTGGTGGGGGGGGGGGGGGGGAGGGTGTCGCTGGGGAAGGAGGAGGCGCATGGAGGGGATGCCAGAGGACGGGGATGGGCAGTCGAGGGGTTCGCGGATGGACGCCCGACCAGCGAATGGAAGGGCGACGAGTCCAATTATCATTTCGGCAGCATCACCACCGACGTACTGGGAGGCGGACGCGACGTAGTTCACCCCCATTCGTTGATCCAGCTTATCGTCTCCAACCTCCTCCTGCCGTTCACAACTGTGAATTTTGCCCTCGAAGCGCACATTTCGCCAATGATATCGTGTAGGTCCCGGTGTTTGCGGAAGATGTCCCAGATGGCGATATTCTTCAGCGACGGCAGCAAGGGTGGGCGGTCTTCGTAACGTATAAGTTGCTCGAGGAACCGTCTATTCGACAGGAGCTCGTCGAAGAATAGGTCCCTGAGCTTGTCCATGAGCTGGAGGCATGGTATCCAGGCGTGGATGTCTCGTTCTTCCACCTTATAGACCCGCAATGCAATCAAATGACGTGAGGTTTCATCCCGAGTCAAGAAGCCCATGAGCGATCGCGTTCCATATGCGGGCACATTACCGAGGGCGAGCTCCTCGATGTGTGGGGCGGTTATATGGTTAAGCAACGCGCAGGCAGGATCGATGAGGCTGAGCAGGGTGAGCGCATTCATGGCAAACGTGTCGGATACGCTCGTGGGATATGAGCCTTCGGAGCCTTCCAGAGGATGGCGAACTTTGAGAGTGAGCGTTTCCAGCGTTCCCGCGCACGCTCGCAGAAGGGGTAGGGTATGTGTGATGGGAAAGGGTGACATCACTTCGATCTCAAGAGACGTGAGTGCTCGTGTTACAGGGACGTGAAGCTGACGCTCGCTTTGCAGCACGTCAAGCGTGAGCGCTATGTGGCGAAGACGCGGTGCGACGACGAAATCGAGCACACTGAGTTCCGGAGACTCAGGTTTATCATACGCGTCGACGACAAGTCTCTCGAGATTCTCCATGTAGAGGACTTTCAAATCGGGAATCATGCTGAGACGGCCCTCGATCGAAAGAGAGCGCCAGGTAGAGGCGTACGGTTCGATGCCATCCCATAGTGACCCCAAGATCTTGGGATTATCGCATCTCAGATCTGGTAGTTTCCCCTTTGTCAGAGGAAGGAATAGCTGGCAGTATCGTTTGATGTCGCTCAAGGATTTGACGACTAGTTTTGTCCAGAATTTCGTGAGCCCGTGCGCGATGTCCCGCCAGACGGCGCAGACCCGCGCAATGGTGGATGCAATCTGTAGAGTACGCAAGGATGATTCGTACGCCAGTAGAGAGAAGATCTCGATCAAGAGCTCTGTGGGGAGGCGGCGGATGGGGGCGAAGATGGATCGGTGGATGTCCAGTTGTGCCAGGATCCTCTCGCGTGTGGCATTGTCGTTCTGGGGAAGAAATTTGAGCTCAGACTCCAAGAGGAGAGTGTATTCGTTGATCGCCGCGATCTGGACAGGGGTTGGTTCCGAGTGGGTACGCAGCATCGCGAGGTTCGCGACAGACGCCGCGCGCTCTAGGAGCTCTTCCACAGCTAGGCGGCGCGTAGGATGCTGTCGTAGTGATGATGAGGACTCGTCCGAGTGAGTATGCAGATAAATACTTACTCGAATGCTCATCTTCGAGAATGGAAGAGCTGACTGTCTACGACAAGACGGAAGCACCGTGCGGCCTCGTGCCATTGTAATCACATGACTTCGACCTCAACACCGAACCAGCCTACAGTGGCTTCAACCAGACAGGAAACTACGTCACATGCGGAGACCGCCGAGGAGATCGGACACCACGGACAACATAGTAGAGGTGCCCGCCTATGGGCTAGCGCGTCTTGGTACTGCATAGTTACCTGCTGCGCGAATAAAATGCAGAGACAAAAAAAAAAAAAAAAAAAAAAAATTGTAATCACATGTCTTTCGGTAGTTGCCGATATCACCGGCGTTCACTTCCCTTCCCATCAACCACCACCAGAGCAACATCGTGCTTTACGCCGTTAGTGGTATAGGGTGTAGGCAAAAACATCCTGGGCAGCGTGTATATAAGAGCTTTCTGGCCCAAAAGCCAGAATCGACTGATGATACTCGTACGTGTCAGCTTCGACTTCACGGATGCTGTGACCACAGTACTCGCAAGACAGCATCAGTCTTGCGGTTCGATGGGGGCTCTTTGATCCTGTCATTGGGCAGACATATCCGACAGACGTGCGCTACGTACAAGCCCCACGCGTTCGCGTCCTGGGTTGGCGACTGCTCATATCTCTTCCGAGAAGTACATGTACGTTGCTCCTATCCAGTCGTCGGTTCTCTCCACAAACACCTCTAATATTCTCTCCGTCTATCTGTCGCGCACGTGCCTGCACGTCGCGCGGCATGCCCTCACCGCATCCGCAGGAAACACGCTGCCTCCATCAAGACCGCCACATGATGCGCGATGATCTTGTCTCTGCGTCTTTGCTGAGAAATGTCTTGGTAGGTCGTCGCTGGGGAGGTAAGTAAGCCATGCCTTGACCCGAGAACTGGCAGGAGGTAGTGGACATTGTCCGTCGAGGCGATCTAGGTCGACGTAATGGTGATTGGAGTGTAGGAAGCGGGGTTGGGAACGCGGAGATGCAGCTAGGCATGCACTGAAGCTCGAGCGCGGCGCAAGGCGTGTCGCGCGCCGGCTGACGGGACTACGCTGGCCGCTCACGAACGGCTTTGTATCAGACCGCCATGTTCGTCGAGCGGGCTGAATATCGGGGCGTGAATGAGACCACTCACCTCGCAGAGCCGTCAACTCGTCGAACATTTCCTGGTGCTCCGGGACGAATTCGAACAACGCCCTCACGTTTTTGTCTGGGTGGAGGTGTCAGGTCGGTCGGTGAGTCGGTTGAGGGGTTGACGCTCTCGGTTCCAGCAGGTTGACGCATTCGACCAGAGCGGATTGAGGAGGCGGACTGGGAGGTATTGACGCGGTCCATTCGAAAGGATCAACACGGCTTTGGCGCGGCTGACTCGCGCGGCTTGACGCGGTGGGACTCGTGAGTGAACACGTTCGCTTTGAGCCAGTCAGCGCGGTTGATCCTAGCGGCTTGGCACGTTCAACTCCCGGCCTGATTCACGCCCCCAGCTCTTGTGTGCTCCATGCTCTTCCTGGACTCATTCCGGCGCTCTTCTCGCGACCTCCTCTCGCCAATTCTTCGCCTCTGATGCAAAGCATATATACTCACCTTCCTCGTAGGCCCTCATCAGCTCGTGCTCGGCCATCGCGGGCAGAGGACGGTGACACGGGAACTCGGCGAGAGTCTTCCAGAACTCGCTCTGCAAGTCGGGGATGAGGGAAACTAATGAAGAGGCAGTCGGAAGTATGTTGGTGGGTGCGTGAGAATTATGATCATATCATACCTGGCTCGCCGTCCTCGTTGAGCTGAACGTTCTTCACCTCCTTCTCCTCCCACCAGCAAACTCGTTGCACCTGCCCTTCTTTGACGATCTTATCGCAGTCGCTCTTCCGCGAGAGAGAGCGCGGGTCTGTGAGCGGGTTGGAACTACCGGACGCGACGGAAACGGACCCGGAGGACGCTCTCGAGATCAACCCATCCTCTGCACCAGGGACGGTCATCGGCGACGGCGTGCGGTCCGTCGACATGGAGGATGCACCGGCGAGCAACCCGGTATACGAGCTCGAGCGCGGACAAGTGGACGAGCTGGCGACTCGCTCGTAGGGACTGCTAGCTCTGGCCAAGGTTGTGGACGCTCTGGCACGCCCCCTAATGGGCGGCCTCGCCACCGTCGGCGACCTCTTCGGCAGCGGCGGCGGTGGGGAGAGAAGTCCCCCGAGACCACCGCACGCCTGTCGGACGCGCGCACGGACATCGGCCTGCCGGATGTCGTCGGTCGTGATGATGCGGGCGGCGCGGTTGTAGTAGTAGGTGGAGGCCTTGAGCGAGCGTTCTTCGGGTGAGTCCTCGGTTTTGATCTGGAACGGCGCGTCCTCGTGCTCAATCTTGTACAGTACGGTGTCCTGCACCGCGTGCGAGTCTTCAAGCGCGTCCTCTGGGTTGCCGTGGCTTGAAGAGCGCAGGTCGACACCGGAGGGGATTGTGTGGACTTCCCACTCGTCGGGAACTCTGCCGAAGGGGAACGAGAGTATCGGGGGCTGCGTTTCCTCCTCCGCCGTGTCCATCGGGAGCGGCGGCGGGTGGAGGGGCGGCGTCGGTGAGCGGATTTGTGGCACTACGGGGAATGGAGTCCATCGGGGAGCAAACGTTGCGCTTTATTGCTGTCTTCGCTCTCTGATACCCTTTACAGGCGCATAGACATGGCCCTCTGCGATGGCGACCATACCTAGTCGTCTTTACGCCAGTATCAAGTCCGCTGCGCGTGGTCACAGTTGACTCAACGCGCTTTAATGGACGACAAAGCACGGGGTCCGCATCTATGACCACAAAGCAAGCTTGCCCTGGGCTGGTCGTCCGACAAGGGAGTCGCTTTCAACTACTGGGACCGCACAATGCTAAGGTTCTGGACCTCTTCTTCTGCCGGCATACAGCGGACAATGGATTGCTTTCTTCCCTCTGCTGCTGTCTACTACGAGTGACGCCCTTCGGGCAGATCGGAGAACAAATCCATCGCTCGAGCCTGTGTATCTCAAGACGCGCGGGTCCATTTTTTGCTTGGACCCTTTCCCCAGAATACTTACTCGTCGCTCGCGCGACATATAAAGCAAGCCGTGTCCAGTACTTCGGATATTCCTACTACTGCAATGCACTGGGAAAGCCGATGGTCACCGTTAGACGCCTTCACGATGTATTCCGCTGACAGCTGAGTGATGTGAGGGAACCAAATCCAAATTGTGGCCGAGTATCAGGAGCAAAAATGGGCGCAAGCACAGTCTTTCCCACCAACGAGCCAACGGGAAGAGTTTGAAAAAAGTACTATGCCGTGACCAGTTCGGATACGGGGAATCGAACCCCGAGCTGCCGCGCACCCTTGTCTGAGAGGCGGCAATGTTGGCCGTTACACCATATCCGATGTTGGTCTTGTTTTGTAGGCAGCCTCCCCCATGATCTCGTCGTGTTCGTGATGAGCGAAGGCGAGCATTGAAGTACTCACAACCACGGCCGTCATTACAAGAAAGGAGGAATATAGCAATGAAGGAAAGAGAAGTACAACGAGCTCCTGTGACTGTACAGAGGAGCAACCTGCTTGCCGCTATGGCGCATGACGGTTGAGCCGCGTAGAGTACCATACACGAGCTAAGATATTCAGATTTTGACAGACCCGAAAGAAAAAGTGAAGCGTCTCTCTTGACGAGTATATTCCGGTACGGGGAATCGAACCCCGAGCTATCGCGTGAAAGGCGATAATGTTAGCCGTTACACCATACCGGACGTGCAGTTTCAGTTGCTTGCTGTAATGTAGACGGTAGGTAGAGGCCAAAAGTGAGAGCGATGTATACCTTGGAGGAAATGCACGAGAGGTCCACAATGTAAAATAGCTGGCCAACCTTTCCTCAGAATTGAATCGCGCATAGAAAAGGAAGGCGTGTCACCGCATTTGTCCGTGTTTTGTCACGCGGCAAATGCCGCCCGTCAGTCCGCTTTCTCCTTGTACCATCACGTCCATTTGCCCTCAGTCGCTGCAGCCTTGAACCCAATTGCAGTATGCACCTCCAGCAGCGCCTAGAACAACCCCCAAATCACGACATCGTCGAGTATTGTTCATTATCGGGCACGCTTACGCAGTGGACCGATCCTTGTGCCTTTCCCTGCGCTTCTTTGCTTCTCGACCTCCCGGAGGTGGCCTGCGCATGCAGATCCCGGTATACTCTATCGCGCATATGCGGTGTGTCGTACCTCCCGCAACGCTCTATCTCAGCGAGCTAGCAGCATACGGCTCTATCCTGCTCTATCTCTATCGACGGTCCGCCAAGAGTACTCTGCTCGCTCTTGGCCATGATAATTGGGGAGCGCGATCCCAATTCCCAGGCTAAAGACCACAGCCCTATACGAGGATAGATCGGATGGCCGCTGTAACACCTGGCTCTCCAGGGCTGCCGTGAGAGAATCGCTATCGCGTCCGGATGTCTGCTACCTCTCAACACGGTTAAACATATCGTCTCCTCCGCGCCATGTTCTTCCGTCCCTCCGATACATAGCAGGAGAATATCTCCATCCGGAGTCGTCATCGTTCACCACACGCGGTGAGCACCTGACTATCGGCTTAGCAGTCGGCGCGCCAGAAGGCGCAATCCTAACGCGCAATGCAGCAGGTTCGCCGGTCGCGTTGTCGGTTCGCGAGAGCTGCGGCTATCTGGAGCCTCCCTGTCCAGGGGCACGGGTCTGAGGCCACCTCGGAGACTGTCAACTTAGCGCACCTTCGGGACATACTGCGACCTTCCGCTGTCACGCTTCTTCACCATCTCGCTATCGTCTCTCGCAAGTGAGGTACGAAATGCTCAAAGCATGGGCCGGACCCACGAATTCGTAGGTCGAAGCTGGGCACGGTACGCCCAAGTGATGAGCGGCGAATCGAGAACGCAAGCCAGGAATCGAAGGCGCAAGTGAGGTACACTCTCACCACTTAGACCGGCCATACACTAGGGTGGCGCGGGGTGATAGCTCCCTCGTGCTTATCGTCTTGTGCGCCTTCTTCCCCTGCCCGTGCGGGATGCATCCCGACTATCTGAGTCTGTGGCCATCTGGTACGCATTCGTGAGACGGGCTGACGATTCATCATCAGGATAGAGGCTGGATTCCATCATCGGGAGCTAGAGGGGCGTACACGGCGGGCGATCTACTTAAGGATGGTACCTGGGCGAGCGTCTTCTCCCCGGTCTCGCGACCACCTCCTTGTGCCGCCGGTAGCTCGCCTCCTTGTCTTGCCGCCTGAGCGATGGCCACAATCATGGAGGAGATCCCGTACGTCGACAAGAAGGCCGAGAAGACCTCGCCGGGAGACAGTCTCTCGGAAGAGAAGAAGAGTCTGCCGGACGTTGAGAAGGTCAGGGCAGTCTCCAGCGACGAGGAGCTGGATAGTCTGGCGACGAAAGGTACGTAGTACACCTCAATCATCATCCACATAGCTCGTCGATAGCTGACTTCCGCCGCAGGAGACGACGATGATCCAGCCTACAATGTCCTCCCGCAGATCGTGCGCGAGATCTGTGATTTTGAGGACGACACGACGATGCCCGTGCTCACCTTCCGGTACGTCTGGACTGCGTTGTCCTCATCACTTATACTCACCAAGCCCGCCCAGCTTCTACCTCATCTCCGCCATATTCACCGCTCTCGGCGCCTGGCTCACGCAGATGGGCTTCTTCCGCACGACATACATTCCGTACTCCAGTACGTACTCGATCCCCTCGCAGAGATACGAGACCACTCAGGTTCGCCTAGTCTACTTCGTGCAGATCGCTTCGCTGTATGTCGGTCGGTTCTTGGCGCGCGTCCTTCCGAACAAGCGCGTCGGCTACGGGCGGTTCGCCTTCGAGCTCAACCCGGGCGAGTTCACGATTAAGGAGCATGTCGCCGTTGTCCTCGCGTGCGTCTCGCCTATGTCCACAATATCGGTCATGCTCACACTCGCCATTCAGCGCCAACACCGGAGCCACCAACGTCGGTCTCACCCGCAATCCCGACTCCCCGCACCACTGACCCCGCCCCGCAGAACCTCGGCGACTACGTACTCGCCCCGCTCCAGGTCTTCTACGAGAAGCGTGCGTTCCCACCCCGTTCCCTTTGCTCGTCATCTGACGCCACCATGCAGCTATGAACGGCTGGGTACGTGCTCTGTTGGTGACCGCGTGCAGTGCTTCGAAGCTTACCCTTGGCGTTGCGATAACAGCTGGCGATCCTGTTCATGGTGCGTAGGGCGGCATGGCTTATCGTGGTGTGCGGTGTGGATTGACGATGCGTTGCAGTGGTCGGCCGTGTTCATCGGGTTCTCGTTCGCGTCGTTCGCGAGAGTGTTCTTGATTGAGAATCCGTCGATTCCGTTCCCCTTGAGTGCGTACTTTCAATCAGTGATGGCGGGGAGACAGGGTGCTGACGAGATACCATAGCCCTCCAGCAAGCAGCGGTCTTCAAGGCCATGCGATCCTCAGTCATTGGTGACTCGGCCACTTCGAAGAGGCAGATGCGCGTCTTCTGGTACACCATCCTGATCTTCTTCTGCTGGCAGTTCCTGCCCGAGGTGCGTCAATTTCGTCCAATCGTCACGTTGCCCTCTAACTCGGCCTCCTCACAGTACGCTTTCCCGTTCACTTCGTCTCTCGCCCTGCTATGCTGGTTCAGCATGAACCCCACGACGCAGTTCTTAGGGTCCGGTCTCGGCGGCGCGGGTATCCTCAACATCACGCTCGACTGGTCAAACATTGGCTCGACGATGATCTACTATCCGTACTGGGCACAACTTAACTTCCTCGCCGCATGCGTTGTCACCGCCTGGATTCTTGTCCCCATTGGCTTTATCAACGGTATCTGGGGCTCGGATAAGTACCCCATCCAGACGCAGACACTGTATCTGCGTAATGGGTCGACGGTGCGTTTAGCTGCCTTGCGGTATAAGAGGTGGTGGCTAACTCTCCTTCAGTACCCGACTCGTGAGCTTTTGATCAATGACAGCGATCTCAACGAGGTGCTTTTCGACGAGATCGGGCCACCGATGATGTCCGCTCAGTTACGCTGGGAGTGTGCGTTGCTCTTCTTCACCTCGAGCGCACTCACAATACTGACGCAGCCCGTAGACTTCTTCTCCTACGTCGCCTACATCGGATCGTTTGTGAGCTACATGCTCTTCCAGGGCCCCGCCCTCTGGCGCTCGTACAAGCAGCAGTGGCAGGGCGGCCGCGTACACAACGACAAGCTCACGCAGCTCGCGCGGCAGTACCCGCAGGTGCCCCTTTGGTGGAATTTGGCGCTGTTCGGGTTCGCGTCCTTCCCTGTCCATCGTTCGACGATGCTGATATCCGCGTGCAGCGTCTCCTTCGCCGTCCTCATCGTCCTCACCGCCACGGGCGTCCTGTACATGCCGATCTACATGCTGTTCATCGGCCTCGCCATCGGCGCGCTTATCGTCTTGCCCATGGGCTTCATCTACGCGGTCTCGGGGTACCAGATGCAGGTTGGGTACTTCAATGAGCTGTTCTATGGGTATGCAATCGACGCGGGTGGTACACGCCATCCTATTGGTTCGCTCTCGTATCGGGTTATTAGCGGGCAGTGTACGTCTCTTCACACCTTGAGAGGGGGTCTAGGTTGCTGACTCGACGTCTTAGGCTGGTACGAGGCGCAGAGTATGCTTTCGGACATGAAGCTCGGGCATTTCTTCCACATTCCGCCGCGCGCGACGCTCACGGCGCAGATTTGGGGTATCATTGTAGGCGTGCCGGTCAAGTCAGTCCTTATCTTTCTAAGGATACGGACATGCTATTAACCCACTTCTCAGCTACGCAACGAGTCAGTCGCCGAACTAATCAATAGGTCGCTGTTGCTGATGCCCCTCAGTTCTTTGGGTCTGCAATACCAAGGGCGGTATCCTGACCGGCGCCATGACCGACCCGAACCACCAGTGGACGGGTCAGACGGTCATCTCGCTATACAATCAGAGCATCTGCTTCGCGCTCATAGGTCCGCGCCGTCTGTTCAACGACCCCGTCTACACGCCTATGGTCAGTTATCTGATCGCTCGCTTCGACTAGTCCATCCAACTGACCACCTCGCGATGGCAGCTCTATGGGTTCCTCGTCGGCGCGGTCGTACCCTGCATCCTCTACCTGCTCCACCGCTGGAAGCCGAAGGCGCGCTTCGACCTGTGGAGCGTGCCCATCTTCGGCGACAGATGCGAGCACTTGTACGTATCGCTCCTTTCTATCTTTTCCTGACCCGTTTGCTAAATGCTTACGCAGCTGGGGCAACATCTCGAACTCGTTCTTCACCTGGTTTATCCTCGGCACGCTCAACCACCTCTACTTCAAGCGCTGTACGTCCTCCATTTCTTACGCAATCCGAGAACCTCACTTACGCAAGCCACCTCACAGACCGATACAACTTCTGGAAGAAATACGCGTACCTTTGGGGCGCGGCCGCAGACACGGGCTACAACTTCAACATGCTCATCATCTTCATCGCGTTCAGCGCGGCGAAGACGGTCACGATGCCCAACTGGTGGGGCAACAACGCGAAGTCCGTCGAGCGGTGTAAGTCTTCGGCCCCTACAGTCTCGATGGCTCTATCGCTAACTCATGGTCACAGGCTTCCACGTACCGGAGGATGGGATGCATATGGTGCAGTAGGATTTTTACGATTATGGATATATAAGGAGTGACCAATGACTTCACGACCTGGCACTATATACGGTTTTTGCGCGTAGACTTGTAGTTTCTGTATCATAGGAGAAGTAAACAAAGGGGGATTACGGTGAATATTAGCCTCTATATCAATAGGTCGTGAGACATTCAGGCGGCTGACGGTTGACTCGCCGAGGTTCGGTTACTTATATGTCCTTGTTTGGCTTAGACTGTGCGGCATTTGATGGGCGCCGCGCCTTGCTCAGTGCCTCGTCTGTCGCCATCGTCTTTCGCTATCATGCTACTGGTCATGGTCGTGAAGCTCAGATACCTGGCGCATTCTCAATGGTGATGGTGTCTCTCAGGAAGGACAGGACCCCGGATTGTATCAAACCCCGGTCACAGGTCTTGACATAGTCGACAGTAATGGACAAGGCACACCTTTATACCTGCCTTCCGCTGGTCCGAATGCACGGTGTTCTCTCGTCGCCTAATCTAGTGCTATCACATGAAGGGGCGTCCGCACAAGCTAGATTCACGTTTGCCATAGGTTGCAGGAGGAATGATCGGGGATGTCCTACAGTGCGTCAGCCGCCCATTGTACATTGGCTTCAGGTCCTGACGCTCGAAAGACTTCTGCCTCGACAGCTTGCCGCCAAATGCATGATTGGAAGACCATCATGTGTCCTCTTGCCGATATAGCTCGGTCGGCGCTCAGAGTTGCTCAACATTCGCGCTGTCCTTCGACGGCAACTGCCCTCCCATCGTCTGAACAACAGACCGACCAGGTTATATCCTGTCGTATATAGGAGGTTCATTCAGAGCGCATCAGCATCCAGCGCCGCTCAGAGACATCCAGCAGAACATACAAGCAGTGAGTGCTATTTTGTCATGCTGCACAGACTTTAACCCGCCGAAGATGACAGCGAATATCTTCGATTGCTCGGTCTACGTGACGCTTCACAACAAGACCAAGGAGACGCTATACAACGATCCCGGGCGCACGACATCCTCCCATGGCGACTGGTTCAATGTCCCCTCCACGATCGCCGCTGGCGCCACCGCCAAGTTCAAGCTCTCGGACCGGGGTGGATGGTACGGCTCTGCCGGGAGCTTCGACTTCATCGTCCGCGACAAGGACAACAAGCAGCGCGCTAATATGTACACATCTGAGGCGTGCCCTTGGCCGAGCGGCTCGAATCAAGTTCGCTACGACCCGCCCACTCCCCAGGCGCTGTACTCGGTATACTTCGACGCCAGCGTCGACGGCGGTCGCCGCACGCGGAACTGGGTCGAGAGCAGCGGGCATCCTATCAGCGTGGAGTACACCATCGAGTACCAGCCGAAGCGCTACCGGTTCACGCTCGAGACCATCACCGCCGTGTCAGCGCATCCCGTGCGCAACTCCAACGACAGCCTCGTCGTCGATAAGCACGTCCTCTGGGACAGCCACGTACCTGATAAGTACAAGGACGGTACCCATGGCTCGTATGCGCCGAACATCTTCGCGTATGACTTCAAATCGCGCGTCTCTGATGCTGGCCACCTTGACGTGACTGTCCGGCCCCTCGATATAGAGCTCTCTGGTGCGGAAGTCATCCTCTACGGCTCGGTCGACGGGAAGCGCGTCCTGCAGACCGACTATTTCGTCCTGAAGGCACTCGCGCCCATTACTGTGCAGGCGCACGTCGTCTCTCCCGCGACCAGTAGTAGGCCCTTCGCTTGGAACTCCGACGTCGATTGGCACATGGAGCTTCGCCTCTCCGCGCAGGTGGTGGAAGCCACCGGTCCGTCCACAACCCGGCTGGAGCTGTACTGGATCGCGCAGACAATCCACCGCGCATTCCAGAATGGCATACCAGTCGGCTTTCTGCGAGACGTGCTGAAGAAGGCATCACCGTCTTTGGCGGACAGCTGCGTCGAGGTTGGCCAGGTGGACGCTGTATCTTCCGAGTTCTACAAAGACATGACGCGCCAGTGCTTCTTTGACTGGCAGAAGATGTACGACACGGCTGGTGGTGAGTGTTTTTCCTCCTTTGTTCGCCCATGACTGACTCGTCGTTCCAGGAGCATCTGCGTGCGGCATGGGTTTCTGGGGCGGCATCTTCTACGAGTCGTACTATCGCGCCGCCGACGAGTCCGGTGTCCCGGGAACGCTCGCCAAGCGCATCAACTGTATGGATCAGGCCGCCATGCTGACGATGCAGTGCAGTCTGCTCGGCGGCTTCCCCTCGACTAGCTGGCTTGGACAGAACCCGTTCGGCTTCATCAAGCGCACTAATCTCGTCGGCATCCGCGACGAGGTCGGATACCTCGCCATCGTCAACAACCCCTTCTTCGGCACTGAGCTGCGCTATGCGAACGTCGTGGACAACTATCGCGATCGCACGTACTTTGGCTGTCACGTTTACGTCGGGCACTCCAAGCCGTTCAAGAAAGACACTGATGGTATTTACGACGCGTGCGGCGGCCCGCATCGGGGAGAGGAGACGGCGACAGAGTATGTTGCGGCTAGCATCGACACGGCCACCAACCTCTACCAGGTTCGCGGCATCCATCCTGGTACCGTGGACAACATCCAGATGGGTGACGGTGTGACTGGGATAAACGGGCAGCACTACGTCCACGCGGCGGCGTCCAACTCCCTCGTCCGTCCCATGGAGGTGTTCAACAAGCTCGTCACTACCTCTTCGTCGTCCGACGCATCCGGCATCAGCCATGTCAACTGGGCGCACCTCCCGGGCTGGCTTGCTTCAGTTCTTGGCGAAGACTGGAGCCTGCGCTTCAACAGCGTCAACGCCGCGGATGGGTGCGCGCGAGCCTTATTCCACCTCGTCGCTCCGACTCCCGGCGAGTCCATCCGGGTCAGCGTGTCCGTGCACACTGTCGCAGCCGATGGTGGAGTTGTTGACGTGAAGCGCTCTGCCGCCGCCGCCGTGGACCGCGTCATCGATATCCTCGGGAGCACCGACCGCGACCCGGAGACGCTGTGGGTACGGGGCGAGCTGGACGAGTTCGGCGATTGGTCCCTGCAGTATGGCGCAGACGTCGGCGCTGGGCGCATCCTTGTTGGTGCGGGGAACACGGTCGTAGACTTCGCTGGCATGGCGTCGACGACGGCGCTCGAGGAACACGTGCGACGCCTTCTGCACCACGTCGTACGACGCGATGCGCCTCCGCTCAGGATGCCGGTGTTGCGCAGGGGTCGCCTTGTATCCTCCGAACTCGTCCACGAGGCGGCGGACCTGCAGGAGGCTCAAGCGGTGTCGGTGCAAGTCGAAGGGGTGGGGACTAGCTTTGTGCTATACTTCGAGGTCGACGGCCTCCTTGCCACCGCTGGGGCGACATGCGAGTCCGGCGCGCTGCTCCTCGACAAGTACGCCATCGAGCAGGATCGCTTCGCGGGCGAGGACGCGGGCAAGCACGCGGCTCACTTCACGTTTGTCACGCGGGAGCTAGGCGTACATCATGTTCGCGTCCATGTCGCGGATGCGGAGACGATGGTGACGACCACCCACCGCGTCGAAGTCAATGTCGTCTGAGCTAGGATTGCCTGGGGTCGGAGACATGGGAGCGAATAGTAGGTCAGGCGATGATTCTGCCCACTTGCCATCTTCTGAACGCCTTCATTTGCTAGGTGAAAGTGTACTACTTGATGTCCTGTCCGCGAATGACGATAATTTTTATCACCTTTGAGATGTTTTCATCGTGTTCTGACATTGCCGCCGTGACTTCTCACACCTGTCTGTGCCTTCGCAGGACCGGCCCTGCGTCCTGGACGCGCCTCATTGCAATCGGAACCAATCCTGATGATATGGTCTCAATGGCGGTGCGCCTGACAGACGTAGCCCAACGTGAACGAATAAGCCATCCAGGAAGGCCGCCAAAGCGCAGCAGCGGCAAACGTTTTCGTAGTACCGGAGGCGATCCTGGCGCCACTCGTTGCAAGGCTAGGTCAGCATGCTGTGATGGCGACTCAAAATAAACGTGTAATGGTCTGGACGAGGGTCCAGCGGTTTGTGAGTATTCGTCGCCTACTCCCCATCGATCTTCCCAAGCCGCCTGCTTCTCGTGTGGTTCGGTGACAGCGAATCTTCACGAAGAGTGATTGTTCGCGGTGAGTGAAAACATTTGATCAATGTGCCTTCCCTCCATTGTCTATTCACAGCGCTGCCTTCTTAGATACCTTCGCAGATGCATTCCGTTCCTTCTGAGGCCTTTCCAGGATCTAGCTGAGGAGACTCATCTGGAGCATCGAATGACCACTTCACCATCCGGCTCATAGTCGCCGGCATGGTCTTGATGCGCAGCGTATCGCGTGTGATCTTCAACCTCATGAGCTTCTCGCACTTGTTGCAGTATTCGACCATGCGAATGAGACCGCTCGGCACTCACGAGTCCATTGACCGAACTCGCAGGCACGGAGAAGCCCACGGAAGGCGCGCAACGCTGATACATGAGAAGCAGAGGCTGATGAGCGCTCAATGGAAGGTACTTGGGTCCACCCCATATATAGCGGGACTATTGACCACGATCTGCACTTTGTCCGCCCCTCGAAGACACTCGTGTAGATGGCCGCAAATCTGACCAACCAAAGTTTGGCGGGGAAGGTGGCCATCGTCACCGGTTCCTCGCGAGGTATTGGTGAAGAAATCGCATTTGAGCTGGCGAAGAACGGAGCCAAGGTGCGTCTTTGACTTCTCGGGGCCCCGTCTAAGTGCTTACTCTTTTTGGCCGAGTCAGGTCATGATCACCTACACGTCCCAATCAAGTGCTCCACGCGCTGAGGCGCTCGTCGCCCGTATAGCAGAGTTGGACAATGGCGCTGCGGCGGCGACCGTGCGCGCCGATCTGCGCCTTCCCGAGTCCCCTGCTACCATCATCCGTGCTACTCTCGCCGCTTTCTCCGTCCCTGGGATTGACATCCTCGTCAACAACGCCGGAGTCGACATCGTCCGCCCCCTGCTTGGCTCAACCATCGCCGACTACGAGCATGTCATGGACGTCAACGTGCGCGCCGTGATCTTCATGACAGAGGCGGCAATCCCGTATCTTCGCGCCCCTGCGCGCATAATCAACATCTCGTCCGTGGCTGGTCGGCGCGGATATCCTGGCTACACGCTGTACAGCGCAAGCAAGGGCGCTCTCGAAGCCTTCACTCGCGCCTGCGCGGCGGAGCTGGGATCTGCGGGGCACTCCGTGAATGCTGTCGCACCGGGGCCCATCCTCAGCGACATGTTCGACTCGATCCCGAAGGAGTTCGTGGAGGCGCAGAAGCAGCGAACTGCGATGCAGAATCGTATAGGCACTACGGAAGATGTGGCGCCCATTGTGGCGTGGCTCGCTCAGGAGAACTCGAGGTGGGTAACGGGGCAGACGATATCTGCTACTGGCGGATGCGAGATGCTATGATGTGAGTATCTGTTTCTGCGTCGCTTTCTCCATCAGTGGATTGACTAGTACCAGTAGACGAACCGTTGTACTCGTAATCAACATCCGAATCTTCGCTCAAGCAGCTGGAGAGCAGGTCCGGGCTCTCGTTGTTGCGCTATCCACTCTTACTGGGCTGTATTCGTCTGTCGATGGGCATCGTCAAGTCGACCACAATCTCGCCCAAATTCAAGTGGGGGACATGCACTGCGCCATCAGATCTTTACGCCGTCTCCGGCATTCCTTACGTCGTTGCTCGCGCTCGAATGAATCCAAGCACTAGCTACTCTGAGTATAGCGCTTCTGGGTCCTGCGTGACGCGCGATGAACTCATCGCGAGGGCTGAAGTACGTATGCCTTTCGACCGAGCTATCACCACGCATCTCGTTATATATGCCTTTCTCCCCGAAGCCGCGCATTCTGCCTGCCCTCCGTCTTTTTCATCCACCATGGCATCGGAGCACGCGCCTCTCTCCGGCAAGATCGCTATCGTCACTGGCTCGTCAAGGGGTATCGGCGAGGAGATTGCGTACGAGCTAGCGAAGCAGGGCGCCCGAGTACGTTGCCATCCGTCTCCTCCAGAATTTGATCAGGCTAACTTTCGTGCCTCGTCAAGGTCATGATTACCTATACATCCGAGTCCGGAGGCCCTCGCGCGGAGACACTCGTCAAGTGCATTGAGCAACTTCAGAATGGATCCGCCGCCGCGACTGTACGCGCCGACCTTCGCCTACTCGAATCACCTGCGATCATCGTCAACGCCACCCTAACCGCGTTCTCCACGCGGACCATCGACATCCTCGTCAACAATGCCGCCGTGCAGCTCGTCCGTCCCCTCGTCGGCACGACCGCTGAAGATTATGCGAACATCTTCGACCTCAACATCCGCGGCGCCATCTTCATGACGGAGGCCGTCATCCCGCACCTCCGCGCGCCCGGACGCATCATCAACATCTCGTCCACCAGCGCGAGGAGCGGCTACATCGGGTACAGCCTGTACGGCGCGAGCAAGGGCGCGCTGGAGAGCTTCACAAGGATGTGCGCGGCGGAGCTCGCGCCGGCGGGGCATACCGTCAACGCGATCGCTCCGGGGGCGATCCTCACAGATATGTACGGCGATATACCGAAGGAGATGGTTGAGGCAGAGAAGCAGCGTACGATTGAGCGGAGGGCGGGGCGGACGGAAGACGTGGCGTCGATCGCTGCGTGGCTAGCAGGAGAGGGCTCGCGATGGGTGACGGGTCAGACGATCTCGGCGACGGGTGGTTTCGTGATGCTTTAAGACTCCTTCGTAATGAAAGTAGCGCAGGTGCAACTGTTAGGAAGTACTCGCAGTCGTAAAGACGACGAAATTGCTATTGGTGACAGATTCCGACGCAGACAGCACATGCATCATCTTTTCTACGATACGCTCTCGTCAAGCTAACTACAACCCTCGCTCTTTGATCATCCTCAGTACGTTGACTATTTCGCTAACAGCAAACCAGCGCGTGCCATGATCGTAGTACTCATTTGGCTCCTCCCTGAACGAAGTGGCAACCACCTCCAAGTTCGGAAATAGGTTGTATAGAAAGAGCGCAACTTCGCGCAGATCGTTGATATTTGCACCTTCGAGGACGTCGAGGGAGAGGAGGCTGAGATGCCGTAGCGACTGCGGGATGACAAGAGGGCTTTCGACGGCGTCCAGAGGAACCGTCAAATATTTCAGCTGAGGGCAATGCTCCGCAAAGGAAATGAGCACTTGCAAAGAGCATGGTTCACATAAGTCGCCACGAGTCACGTCGAGCTCGAACGTGCGCAACTCGGGCCACCATCGTGCACAGTCGTTGTAGTCCGCTTCCGTGAAGAGCGAGTCATATCCGGATATAGCCAGGTATCGCATATTCCGGAACGACGACAAAGGGAATACATATTCGGGGGATATGTCGCAATACCCGCTGGCGAGCCGGAATTCGACATGGGATAAAGTGGAGGACCCTTGGCTGCCAATATATCGCATCATCGCCAACATGTCTGCGTCGCGCGTATAACGCCCTTCGATGCGCAGAAGCCGCAGCAACCGCAAGTGGCGAATACCGAACCATCGCATAATCGCAAAGGCCAGAAGAGCATCCGTGTCCGTGACGATGAGCTCCTGCAGTAGCGAGGACGCATCATGTACGGGTGGATCCGTAATCTCTGCGCGCGCTCTCCAGAGATCGATCTCTAAAGAGAGGAGAGAAGGCAACCCGCGAAGGATCCCGAGGATGAGGCTGAGATCAAACTGCGCTGCGAGCTTGATCTGAACAAACGTTAGATGTGTCCAGTGTGCAAGCACGGTGCACAGCGACGATTGAAGTACGACAACATCCAAGGTGAGCCGTGACACCTTTGGACAAGCTCGTGATATCCCCTCGAGCAAAGGAGTATCCCAATCGAACCCATGGCCCCCAGAAGCATGCGAGATGCCGAATGCGCCAAGATGAGGCGACGACAATGTTGGATAGACAGCCTCTGCTTGTCGCAAATATGGCTCTCAGCGGATGAGACCTCGAATGCACCTATATGCTTTGATCACCTCGATCCGCTACCCCGCGGGTTATACGCTAAGCTAAACTTCGGTCGGGACCTATGACCCGCATAACTTGCATGCCCTCGGATCCGTCCGAATCCGACTGACGACGTCTGATCAGTGGTCATCCGACGGATCCGCTGCTCGCCTCCCCGGGCCAAAAAAATAGGCGGGGATTGGCCCAAGGGCCAATCCCCGCCGGTCACTCATCATGCGCGTAAATCATTAACATATGCATTGTCTTATGTATCTACTACATGTGCGCTACTACGCAGCCACCAGCAGCTATGGGAGACGCTACACAGCGCGACGTACGATGCTGGAAAGGGGGGTGACTTCGATGGGAAACGTGCACGATCTTAGGCGTTGTGGCGACTGCGAAGCATGTTAGGACGTGATTAAGCAGCGCATGATAAACCAGCGCTCACCTGAGTGCAGGATCACTCCCAGCCGTTCGAATGACATCTTGACTGGATGATCTGCATCTCTGTACAATGATAGATAGTTCAGTTGGATGATGTCAAGATCAGACAACGCACCTGCTTATGCAACTCCTCACGAGCGAGACGAGCGAAGGCAAGTATCAGGAACCTCGAAGATAAAACAGCAAGTGAGTATAGCGCAGTCAGCAAATGGACGTACCGCCGCATGCCCTATCATGTCCCACGAGGCGTTGAAGGAGGGGCTCGACGAAGACTCACACGGCTGGAGTCGTGAAGGCGAGAGACAAGGTCAACTTGACTGCTCTGCGTGTCACATATACGTCATCCGGCGGATGCCGCACATTGGTGGCGAATATGTGGCACCGCACCGCGTCGCCGCCCGAAGTCGGATTGCTTGTCGACCTTACGTCGCCACGCTGGCGCCGAGAGTATCAGAGGCAGGCCGCTCCTCCGCATCTTCTCGGAGTCAACGCGATTGCCGTCGAGGTCGAAGACAGTATTAAGCGACACCCACATGAGCCACCTCCCGCGCTCCCCATTGTCAACGCCCCCGAAGCCGAGCCCTTCCAGCCCCTCAGACGGATGCGCGACGGAAGATACCCTCAAATCGCCGATACTCCCAGCTGCACCGTATAGCGCTGCTCGACTTCGGCCATCCACGTTTTCGACCTCGACTACAACGCATATGCAATGCACACTCAACAATCATCTCGAACCTCTTGTCCGAGCTAGCGTAGATCTTGTCACTTAATGTTCGTTTTTGGGCGAAAATATAGGTGCTTCACACTTGAATAGACACTAAATGCATATTGAGACCGACATGAGCGAAAAACTGCGATAATTGCCGTCTCTGCGGGCCTATAGAGGGTTCCAACAAATCCGCTACGATGAGCCGACAGTGTTGGCGCCTAGACACACATGACCGCCTGTAGCAATTCATCACCCATCGCTCTGACTAGGTGACTACCCATACGCTATGATACGCCTTCGCCCACTGCTTATCCGAAAGCATAACCTCCCATCCGCTCGGATAACCCCGAATCACCTCCCCGCGTTCGGTCATCCCCACTGATCACCTGAGTCCGTGGGGATGCGCCAAAACGCAGATTTGCGACACTATGTCTTTGGCGGATGAGAAAATATTGTCAGGAAGGATGAGAGTCTTGAAAGCAGGAAGGAACGACGAAGGCGATGGGCAGGCAGCCAGTGCTTCAAGCGTGGTACGATCATAATGCATTTCTGCGTTTGGTAAGTCTGCATCAATCACCTTGACATGGCGAGAGCGCCTCAAGACTGGATCCCAGTCATGTTTGTCGAGGGCACGCCGAAACAGCTACGAGATGAGTCAGGTTTTCATCCTCATGGGCGGCAATTATCACGCACCACCGTGGGCACACGCCGAAAAGCCATGTCAATATCCCTCGAGTCTTCAGGAAACAATTTCAGCAGCGGGAAAAGGGAGGGAAGGCTGCTCCAGAGCTGTTTATCCGCTATGGCAAACCATGCTTTAGACACGAGGGACAACGAGTACAGCGCGCGTGTATCGGCTCTTTCGGCGATGTGGAGGCATATTTCGGCAGGTATCCCTCGCCCATAGACAAGGGTCGATGCAGACACCATCGCAGAGTGCTCTGCGGCGGTCAGAACACGCTACGGAAGAGGACTGTGATGGTCGGAACCAAACTACGGACCGTGCGTCTCGAGGCTTCAGACTCCGGTTCCGGAGCCGACGAGCACGTTTCTCTCACGTGCTCTTGGTTCGACTTTGGCTGAACCAAGTGGTTCGCATTTATCCTGAATGAGATGAGATGTGGCAGGACCGCGACAATATTGATAGGAAGCGTAAGAATATATGTTGCTTGCTGAGAACGATAGCTTGTACAAGGAAAGAGTGTCTGCAGCACGATCCGTCGCAGACACGCAAGATTCGACTAGAGACCGAGTAATCTTATGATGGAAGGTTCACAACATGATCGCAACAACCTGCGCATATAATAAAGCACGGACGGACGGACGGCACGCTTCAGTAACTGTATGATAATCTAGTCAACGCGACTACGCGCCATGCTCCTTGATTCTGAGTACGTTGACTATCTCATTGACCGTAAACCAGCACGTTCTGCTGTGAGCATGATATTCCTTTGGCCATTCCCTGTACGAGGTGAGAACTTCCTCCAAGTTCGGGAATAGGTTGTATAGAAAGAGCGCGACCTGGCGCAAATTGCTGATCCCTGCACCCTCCAGGACGTCGAGGGAGATAAGAGCGAGATGCTGCAGCGACTGAGGAATGGCAGGGGGGCTCTTGGTGGCATCCAGGGGAACCGTCAAGAATTCCAAGTGCGGGCAGTGCTCCGCGAAGGCGATGAGTACGTTTAGGGAGCACTCGACACACCCGGCGCCGGCGCGAGTCACGTCGAGCTCGAACGTGCGCAGATCGGGCCACCATCGCGCGCAGTCGCTGTATTCCGCTTCCGTGATGACAGTGTTGTCTCCGGATATGGCCAGGTATCGCAGATTGCGCAACGCTGACAAAGGCGAGAAATGTTTGAAGGATAGATCGCAATACGACTTGTCGAACCGAAGCTCGACATGAGATAGGGCAGACGACCCTTCGCTGCCGATGTATTGCATCATCTCCATCATCTCGGCGTCACGCTGATCATAATACTCCTCCACCCGCAGAAGTCGCAGGACCTTCAAGTGGCGTATACCAAGCCCTCGCATGATCGCAAGAGCCAAAGGGATATCCACGTTCATCACGGTGAGCTCCTTCAGTGGCGGATACGTGCCACATGTGGGTGGACTCGTGAGCTCGGTATATCCTGATCCGAAGTCGATCTCCACAGAATGCAGCGAAGGGAGCCAGCGAAGAACCCCAAAAATGCGGTCGAGATCGACCTGCCCCGCGAATGTCACCCGGACTACTTTCAAGCACGTCCAGCGTTCAAGCGCAGTGCACAGTGATGACGAGGGCATGTTCGCATTCAAGACGAGATTGGACACCTTCGGGCAGGCGCGCGCTATGCCTTCCAGCAGATGAGTGTCCCATTCGGTCTGCTCGCCGTGCTCGGTGTCTCGCGAGCGCAAAGACTGGGACTGGGAAACGCCGAAGGTGGTAAGATGGGACGATATCAAAGTCATATAGACGGCTTCGGCTAAGTCTTTGGAGGATGTGAAGGCATCGAAAGGAAGGACGAGACTTTCGAGATGAGGGAGGAACGACGAGGGCGCGGGGCACGCGATCAGCGCTTCGAGTACGCTCCGATCGTAATAGACCTTAGGCTGCGGAGTGCCGGAGAACAAGGCCATGTCGATCGCTCTGACCAAACGAGAGCGCTCCAGGACCGGTTCCCAGTCTTCTGCGGTGAGGGGGCGGCGAAACTTCTATACAGGCATTTGGATCAGTTGAACCCCCTACTGCCTGCAGATGACACGCACAACGGCGGCTGTCGAGCCATGTTGGATCTCTCGCGAGTCCTCCGGAAACAGTCTCAGCAGTGGTAACAGGGAGGGAAGACTCCTCCAGACGAGTTCATTCGTTATGGCCATCCATGCCTTGGACACGAGTGACAGCGAGCAGAGCGTGCGTCGGTCGGCATTTTCGCCGATGGCAAGTCGAATCTCGTCGGGCAGTGCGCGCCCGGGATTGAGGGTGGAGGCGGCGACCATCGTAGAGTGAACGAAGATGCTCAAACGATGCTACAGGAGGACTCAGCAGTCGTAACGATCAAAGTCAAGTTATTCCATCACGTCCGCGTTCCCGCGCTTGTCCGAGCCTCGGTTCCGAGGTACACGTTTACTTCACGTGATCCTAACTTCGACCGTCGTCGGACGGAGGATGCACGCTGCTCTTATACTTGCATACGTTGATAGGCGGAGATGTCAAGTGAATATACGGATTTCATAGAGCCAGAGTGAGATATATAACATAGTTTGTGGCAAGCCACGGGCTGCTCGCTTGGACCAAGCAAGCAACACTGTTCACACTCCCCTCTCTGGCGTCTCCTTTCTTGTACGAATATGATCATCAGACTGCGTACTATACAGAGTTTATACAGCGGCTTTGCAGTGAATATTTCTACCTCGTGCCCAAGGACCTCGGCACTGATGTGGAACATGGCGCGGGAAATGGACGCGCCAACGTCGAGGGCAACTGCATCGCTCCTGATGAAGCCGGCACGCTCGTTCCCGAAGACGGAATTTTGCGGTGTAAAAGAATCGTGAGAGGTCGGCACAGCTGAAGGCCATTGAGCGCCTAGGTTGTGGTAATTGATCCCAAATATATAAGTCCTTAGAGTCGCTGAGCGAAGGAAAAAACATTTTCTACGCTTGCGGCAAGGCAGGGGCCAGCAGCGAAGACTCAAGCCGCTGGCTCGCTGGAGAGTTCAACTTGTGACGCGCCGCAGGCGCGTCACGGGGCCAGTGACGGCAATTGCCGTCATTTTCCCATCCGCTTCCCGTGAAAACCACTTTTTGTACTTGTTTGTTCGGGGAAGCAGCCCTAATCTCGTGGGTTAGTCAGTGTTGCTCGCTCCGCCTTTCCCTCCCTCGTAAGCTCGGGGGGTCCCTTAGGCGTCGCTCGCAACAATCTATCGAGGGACTTGCGCAGACTAGCACATCACGGAAACCGCGGGCGGCTCATTCGAGAAAAGCCTAGGACTATACGAGGTAGGTAACTCCTTCATCCTTGTCCCTCATTACATTGATTGCCTCCTGAACGGCATACCAGTCCTTTTCCTGCCAACTGGTTTCGGCCTTCTCCTCGTCATCTGACTCTTCCTTTGATAGCCTGATCTCTTCCAGGTTTGGGAACAATTCATACAGAAAGAGCGCTACCTGGCGGTGATTCATAATCTCCGCGCCATGTAGAACATCGAGGCAGGTAAGGCTGCTATTTTCCAGGGGTTGACGGATAAGAGGGGGGCTCTTGGTGGCATTGATGGGCAGCGTCAGTGACTGCAGGTCAGGGCAATGCTCCGCAAAAGGGAGAAGCGCGTCTAGCGTGCAGCCAACACACTCATCAAATCTTCGGGAGGCCTTAAGATGGAAGATCCGCAATGAAGGCCACCAGCGCGCGAAGGTCTCGCAGTCAGCATCATTGATGTCCGAGGCACCCCCAGAGAGTGTCAAATGCTCCATCCCGGACAGTGGGGCAAGGGTAGACAGGAGCTCAAAAGCTAGCTCAGTCTCCTGGTTGTCGAGCTCGACCTCAACGTGGCTTAGGTTGGCTGAGCCGTTGCTGCCGATGTACTGCATGACCTGCTGGATTTCTTCAAACAAGGCTTCGTCTGTATGTTCGGGCCCCAAGTGCTCTACTCCCATGCACCAGAGTCTCAGAGACTTCATATGGCGGATGCCAAAGTATTGCATGATCGCGCAACACAAGGAGCTCGTCGCGGCTGTCAGAGTGAGCGCCTCTAATGGTGGCGACTCATTGGAGGCGGAGGGCATCTCTACGGCTTGCTTTACATTGTAAAGGTACAGTGCCACCGAACGCAGAGCGGGAAGGTTGTAAAGAGCCTCGAGGATGCGTCCGCAGTCGGAGTGCTCTGGCACTTTCACCTGAACTGCATTCAAGCAGGTCCACGAACCGAGAGCGGGACATAGCGCCTGCTCAGGAACAAGAACACCGAAAGAGAGACGAGACACCTTGGGACAGGCTCGCACGATCTTGTCTAGCGATGAAATGTCCCACTCAGTATTCTTGCCGCTCAGAAAGCGATTGGAGATCCCAAAAGTGCGAATTTGAGGCGATAGCAAGGTCAAGTAGGCAGCCTCCGACTTGTTGGTTGGTGCGAAGGCGTCGTAGGGGAGGACAAGCCAATTAAGACGCGGGAGAAAAGTCGAGGGTAACGGGCAAGCGCTTAGCGCCTCTGCGACGGAATCATTGTAACGTCTTTGAGAGAACCGGATTTCCGGAACCATGTTCGCATCAATCGCCTTGACCAGGCAAGATCTGGTCAGGACCAAATCCCAGTCTTGTGCGGTCAAAGTGCGAATGAATTTCTGCAAGCCGTGAAATGAGTCGGACATTCTGGACAGGCCACAAATGGCACGCACCACGTCGTCTGAAAAGAACCTTGTTCTCGCACGCGAGTCTTCCGGAAACAATTTCAGTAGTGGAGTAAGAGACGGCAGAGTTCTCCATAGAGGACCATTCGCCAGGTCCCTCCATGCCTTGCACAACACGGTCAGCGACGAAAGCGTGTGTTTATCGAGCATTTCGCAGAGCATAAGGCAGATCTCTGCCGGCAGCGAGCGCCCGTAAGTGAGGGTAGAGCTGAAGGCCATTTGAGAGAAAGGAAGAGATGTTATTCGTGGCGCAGATGATGGAGAGAGAAGAGAGCAACGTCGCGGTCAACAGCTTGACCGGCGCTTTAAGTACGGGCTTCGGCATGATCCGAATTGCGGTTCCGTGCACAGCCCCCTACATGACTCCAGTTGGACTCATGCAACGGCGATTCATTGAAGGCTTGTCGTCCTCGGGATATGTCTAGTTCAAGGCCATGACACACATCGCCAATGCACCGAACCCATACAATAGCGAGCCTGTGAGATAGATAGCTTGTATGTAAATATGTAAATGTGCGTGCAAACCATACGTACGGACCTACCAACGATGTACTATCTACTGTATGCGACAACGAACTTCCAGAGCACAGCGCGGACATTACACTACCGACAGTACCACCCCGACCACACTCCTGGAATCATACACCGACCCATCCGTACCAGACGCAGTCCCGTATTCCACACCTTTTTGAGGCGAAGTCCTTCAACGCGACTCGGGCTTGCCATCCGCCTCCGCGCTCCTTACTGGAGACGAGGACAGGCTGTGGGTGATCTCCTTCCCGTTCCTCGACTGCTCACTCTCGCGCGACTCGCCGGGCTGCTCCTCCCGCCCGAGCCCCGTCCCGCTCTTCATGATCTCGTCGTACACGCCCTGGCCGATCCCACCGGTGCTCGCGCCCGGCGTCCGGTCGCCCGCGTTGCTGTCCCGCCGCGAATAGTTCGGCCACGTCTGCTGCTGCGGCAGGACGTCGAAGTACCCTTTCGGCTCCTGGGATTGCTGCTGCTGCTGCTGAGGCGCCGGTTGCTGCTGAGGCTGCTGCTGCTGCTGTTGCGCGGGCATCATCATCGGCATCCAGTACCCTGGGCTCGCGGGCACAAAGCCTCCCGGACTCGGGACGTAGCCCATCGGCGACACTGGGTATGGGTACGCGCCAGGGCTGCCAGGCGGAGGTGCCGCGAATGGAGGAACAGGTGCGAAGAAGCCGCCGGGAGAGTGAGGAGGTACGAAGCCGCCAGGCGAGCGCGGCGGCAGGTGAACAGGCGCGCCAACCGCAGGGTTGATCCCGACGCCATACCCACCCGGACTGAGCGCGAGTCCAGGCGAGAAGGGTATCAGATGCGGCGGAAGAGGGTATGGATATTGCTGTGGGTGCTGCGCCTGCTGCTGTTGCTGCTGAGCTTGTTGCTGCTGCTGGGCTTGCGCTTGTTGCTGTTGCGCCTGCTGCTGCTGGGCTTGTTGTTGAGCCGCCTGCTGCTGTTGGGCTTGTTGCTGAGCCTGCTGGTGCGCGGGATGCTGCTGCGGCGTACGCGGGCTCCCGTCGTGGATGCCAGGTGACACGGGTGGAGTCAACAGCTGGCTCGCAGCATGATGATACTGCTGCATCGGGTGCCCTGCCGGACTGCCCATCGGCGGCAAGAACGTGAAAGGCGGCATACTGGGCGTGATCGGGGGCATCCCATGCGGCGTCATCGCAGGCATGGGCGACATGCCCACCATCGGCATGTAGGGCGTGTACATCGGCGAGAAGGGTGGGAGTGAGATGGGACCTGGGTGGTGCGGGTTCTGCTGCATCGGACGCCGCACGCCCTGCTGACCCTGCTGCTGCTGCTGGGGACCGCGACGAAGAGGGCCGCGCGGCTGGCGTTGCTGCTGCTGCTGCTGCTGTGACATGCCCGGCTTTTTCTCCTCCGACGTGGAACGGCTTGTCGGTGGTGTGCTCCGCGCGTCTTCCCCTTGGCTGGATGCGCGAGAGCTGCCAGCGGGGCTCGCGCTCCCGCTGCTCTTCTTTTCGCCTGAGCCACCGCCAGACGTGACCGGTACCGGACCAGGCCGCTTGCGCGACGACGACGGGTTGAGGCGCGTCCCAGCTAGCCCAGCCGCCAGAACCTGGTCCACAAAGTCGCTCGACGGGGCATCCGACGCTTCCTATATGACAATCAGTCATCACTTGGACAGAGACTTGACAAGACAGCTCACCCCAGCCCTCGGCACAGCACCCATGGATGCCGCACCCTTCGGCTGCCTCGACAGTGTCGGGAACACCGGCGCCGGCAGAGAATGCGCACCCGTCGGGCTCTCCGCGCGACTCGACGCCGCACTCTCCACCGCGCTATCCGCCCCGCCGCCGAACCCAGCACTCATCATCCCGCTCTTCATCCCCACGTCCGTAAAGCTCATCGACCGCCCCACAGGCTCGCCCGCACCTTCCGCGCTAAGGTTCCGTGCGACGACGGCCGGCGGCGCCCCGCGGCGATGCGCATCCGACGTGCTGCGCTTGAGCCCGGTGTTGGCCTCGGCCTTGCCCACGACGGCATCGGCGAAGCTCGGTAGGCGCGAGATCGGCTGGGATACTGGTAGGCGCGCGGCGGAAGCTGGCTGCGGCGACGCGGCCTGCGACCTCGACGAGGGTCGCGGCGAGGACAGTCTTGGAGACGCAGCTTGCGACGATAACCGCGGCGATGTAGCTTGTAAAGGAGACGCTGTCTGCCCCAGCGCACTCTCGAACACCGAGCGATTCGGCGAGACGGAAGTAGGGAAGCCATCGTACGAGTTTGCGCGATCCAGCAAGTCGGAGCTGAAGGGTGCGCTATCCAGACTGCCCAGTCTTGACGATAAGCCAACACCACCAAGCGAGCCTGGTCGAAGGGCGCTGTCGTAGCTGCCCGGTCGTAAGGCCTCCAATGATGCGCGGCCGTCGAACGCGCCAGAGGCGAGTCGGGGTGACGTCGAGTGGCTCAGCGTCCCGCCACCCAAGGTCGGCACGGAGCCCAGCGCTGGTGACGGACCAAGAGATGATGCTGGCGACGCACCGAGCGAAGCCGCATGCCCGAGGGAGGCTAAGCGTGACGCGCCCAGGCCGCCAACACCAACGCCGCTGGACGTCGGACGCGACACGCTCGCAGACGATGTGCCGCTTCCACCACTGATCCCATAGCGGAACGCATTCTCCTCGTCGAGCAAGCCGTTCAATGAGTCATAGGTTAGATCACCGAGACTCGACGCAGCCAACGGTGAGCCACCGAGCCGGCTGGGACCAATGCCACCTCCGAGTCCGCCTCCCAACCCAGCACCGCCCAAGCCGCCGAGACCACCGTATCCGTCTCCGAACCCACCAGTGCGTCCGTCTCCCAGGCCGATTCCGCGCCCTCGCCCAAGTGTCTCGCCATACGTCCCTTGCGCGCCAGGGATCGCAAGCATGCCCGCGCTCGCGGAGAACTTATCGTAGTGCACCTTGAGCTGCCGGCCATTGAACTCGTACCTAGCATACAATCAGCATAAAGGTCGCGCGAAGGGGAAGGCGCGCTCACCCGTCAAACAGCGCCCTCGCCCGCTCCGCGTCCGCCTCCGACGCGAAGGTTACCGTTCCGAAGCCGCGCGAGCGTCCGTCGGCGCCCAACGCAACGTCCGCGCGCAGGATGGTACCGCCAGACGAGCGGAACAAGTCCTTCAGGTCCTGCCATTGGACGTGGAAGGGCAGCTGGAAAGAAAGACGTCAGTTAACTGGGCTCACTGAACAGTACTTCCTACTCACATTCCCAACGAACAAACTCCTCCCCGGACCTGCACCCCCCTCACTACTTCCCGGCCTCACGTCGCCCAGCCCCGGATGCAACGCGCCGTACAGACTTCCACCTCCAAGTCCCCCAGCCAATCCACCAGCGCCCAATCCGCCAGCGCCCAACCCTCCAAGGGCTCCTGCTCCCAACGCCGCTCCTCCCGCGCCGAGCCCACCTCCAGGCGCTCCCAGTCCTCCCATCGCGGGCGCGCCCATCCCGCTTGGTGCGCCGTACCCGCCCATCGTTGGCTGCCCGGCGTATCCGCTCGAGGCACCGTCAACGCCGCCCATTCGGTCTAATCGAACCTCGAGGACGCGCGTCTGCCAGGAGTATCTGCAAAAGGCGCGTTGAGCCATGCGTCCTGCGTCAAGGGCTACGTCGTCCTGCCAGCGTCCAATAGGTATAATAGGCCCTTAGGTCCTCCAACACTCACCCATTAAACATATCAATCGCTCTGCCTGCGTCTTCTGCTGTCGCTAGCAGCGCTGTACCATAGCCGCGGCTGCGACCGTCGGGTCCCAAGCTGACGTCCGCGCGGAGCACCGTGCCTGCTTTCCGGAATAGATCTTTGAGGTCTTGCCATCGGACGCGGTAGGGCAGCTAGTGAAGGTAGGTAGCGCGTCGACGCGGTGTGACAGAAACATAGCGATAGACCAGAGACGACGAAAGCAGGACCAGTGATAGAGCACCGGAGGGTCAACGAACAAGGTTCAAACAGGCCAGGGGAGGGTGATTGAAAGGGTGAGAGAGACGGACGTAAGGTTGACGTCGGCAATCAGAGCAAACAAGGACGAACAAGCACCCGTCAGCTGCCTATCAGAACGCAAACAAAACCAAGCACTCACATTCCCCACAAACAGCTGCGTCCTCGTATCCCTCGGCGCGCGCATTCCATCCGTAAACGTCGACGAATTACTTCCAAATCCCGACTGCCCGCCGCCAGCACCAAAGCCTTGCGCTGCGCCGTTCACACCACCAAAGCCCGACGCACGCATGCCATCGGGAAAGTTGGGCCCGCGCGAGGGCGAGTAGCCTACATCGACGGAATCGGCGTTAGAGCTCCAGGAGCCTTGCGAGAGCGGCGAGGGCTGATACTGACCGCCGCCGGGTGGGTTGGGGGAGAAGGGTGCTGCGGAGGGGTTCGGGGAGAAGGATTGGCCTGGGAGGGGCGAGAAGGCGTTGCGTGGTTGAGGGGTGTAGGAGCTAGGAGAGGTGGGTTAGCGTGTGCTGAGATGGCAAGCGGGCGCGTAGCAGAAAGGTAGCTAGAATTTCGTAGAGGTGCCGAGGTGGAGGGTGAGAGTCATGAGATGTCTGGATGGGTGTGCGATGTATGGACGGAAGCGGCGGTCTGGGCTCTACGACACGCACAACGGCGCAGGAGACGACGCGGAGCACAGGGACATATGCGAGAGCCATACAGCGTACCGCAGGAAGACTTTCCGAGAGCCCAGACGGGTCGCGAAAGGAGCCCAACGTGTCGATGGCAGAAGGATGGCTGCCGCGCGCTAACATCGAGTAAATCGAAGGCTCACCTTAAACCCGGGTGGGGACTGGGGCTCTGCGTGGCCGCCTGAATCACCGCCTCGATAGTCGCGTTGGAGAGCGGGCCGCCCGCTGGACCGCCACCTGCCTGCGCATCAGCCGAGGCGCGGCGCGCGTCGTCCTCCTCTTTGATCGCAGTCAGTCCAAGTGATCAGCGTGCGACAGCTCCGCGACGCACCGTGCGAGGTAGTTATACCCGGTACCCCCTCATAGGCGTTCAGCTTGGGGACGGCGGGGGACGAGGAGGCATGTAAGAAGGATGGCTGGAGCTTGTTCTCCGTGGGGGGCTCGCCAGGGGGCGACGCTGGTTGCGGGAGGGGTTCCGTCATCGCGATGGGCATGGAGGAAGCCGATGGAGGGGCAACGCTAGGCTGCGCTGACCGGCCGCCATGGTGGTCGTCGGTGTTCTTGCCATGATCAATGACATGGGCGGATGCGTCCGCGGGAAGCATGGGCTGAGGAGCAACGAGCGGCGGCGAAGTCGCCATGATAGAATTCGCGTGCGTGCTTCCCAACCGTCAGCCCGACGGGCGCGGTGAAAAGGGGAGGGGACGCACCAACGTGTACTGCAACAAGGTGCGCGCTATTGGGTCGTGTTTTACTGCTCGGCGTCTGGCGCGTCGTATGTGGGTGCGGCCCTCCGCGGGCTCGGCGTGAAAGAATTACTTTGCGGTCGCCGTCGTGTGTGTCGTGTATGTATGCTCGCCGTCGTGCGCGGCGGCGTGCGGTAGGTGATCAAGAGGTATCGCCGGCGCAGGAGCCAGAAGAAAAATAAGGCCGCGGCTTCGCGGGCGTGTCAAAGTGATCTCCACAATCTCCATGCCGTTTCTTCTCACGCCACTTGTGACGTCAGGCATGGACCCTTGTTCTTGCCGCCGCGCATGGAGGGTTTACCAGCGTGGGGTTCGAGGTCGTTGTCGTTGCAGACAACGAGCAGGGCGCCGCTGCCGTTGCTCGCGACTGCGCGGTCGCCGGCCCCTCAACCGCCGCGTCGCTGCCGCCGGACTAACGCCTAGCGTCCCCTGCGTCATTCGCACATCACCCTAGCCCGCTGCGGCACAACGGCGCGAGCTGCCAGAGTCCGCTCCGGCCTGATCCCGTCAGGCAACCAAGCTTGGCGAGCGCTTCCATCCCGACCACTGACCTCTCCCCCGGCTACATACGTCTCCCAGCCGCTCCTCGCAACAGTCCCACTCCCCATCCTCTTGCGCGGCCTCTCACGTCCCCCTTCCAAACCCTGCTCGAACGGTCAAAACCTTGGCCTGCGCTCATCGGTGCTCATCGATCTGACGTCCTCGCCCTCCCTCCCCCAACGCACATGAACGGCCCAGAGCGTCGGCACATCAGACGACCATCAATCCCGCCAGCCGTCTCCCTCGGAAGCCTCTTTGCGCACCAAGGAACTGCAGTTTATTTCGACGCGCGAAGGCCTTCGACGCTCCCTCCGCACGCGCTTTCCCCGCCTTTCTGTCTCCCCGGCATGCGCTGGAACTGCTTGCCGGTGAACGTTTTACGTGTTCTTCAGGACGGTCCTGGGGGATTTTCTCAAGCATCGTCATACTTGCAGCCTCTATTTGATTGCTGTCGCCTCTTCTTCCCTCGTCATCGAGGCCGGCAATATCGTCGTCGTCATATTTGGCAATACCGCCCGTCCTTGGTCAATTCAATGTCGCTCTTTGCCGAACGCAATAGAGTCCGAAGCTGCTCCCTCGGTACCTCAACCCCTTCAAGTCGCCGTATCAGCCACTTCGACCGATACGCTCGCAATTGTCCTTCCCAGCCACTGTTTTGTCCTCATGCCGCGGCAAGCAGAAAGCGTCCTATCTAGCCTCGCGTCCCCGTCCTTTGACAGAAGAGCTTCTGTCAGGTACTCTGGCAAGGGGCCTCGTTTGCTGTGGCTGGCTTCTCGTCTTGAATCGTCAATATGAACTTCAGTTGTTAGAAGCTCGCATGGTCATATGTCATTCACGTGATGCGATGTTGATTTTCGAGGCTGTCGTTCACAACGTTCTTCTGGTAGCTGCGCGCTTGCATATCATGCTGCGCCGTCGGTGCATCACGGACTGCGGCGTCATCTCAGCGCAGGAAACTGCTCCCTACGCGCCTCGAGCTCTGAATAGCGTCGACAATAGTCTTGGGACAAAATCAGCGTAGCATTAATTAGTAGAACGCAAGCAATCCACGATACGTGATACAAGTACAAGTAACAGTCTGAAACCAGTCGAAGCACATTTATATTCTATGTTCTGTCTTTCCTTTCTTTTTCTTTGGATTTTCGCGCGCTCTTGTAGGCCACTTTGGTCCTCCCCGACTGCCCTTCGCCCACTCAGCAATGACCCAGACGAGTCTCGTACCGGTGGTTGACGGGTTCGTAGTAGGGCGTGGTAAGGTCCGGATGTGGCGGGATAGGCGCATCTGGGAAGGGAAGTGCCGACGCTTGCGAGTACGGGTCAAGCAGTGCGTCCGGGTCAAGTGAAGCGTTCGAGTATGGCTGCGTCGGCGCGCTCGGGTATGGCTGCGTCTGTGCGCTTGAGTATGGCTGCATCGCCGGGTCGGGGTATGATTGGGCAGACCCTTGCTCGTACGACGTCGACGGCTGCGTGTATGAGAGCCCTGGCGCGGGCGGGAATGCCGGCGCTTGCGAGGACGAGGTCGTTAGGGGTTCCACGTACGAGCGGGTCTGTGCGTCGGTGTAGGAGGCCGTCGTAGGCTGCTTATAGGAGCTCATGGGGGCCTGGATCCAGGAGGGTGCTGGTGCGTTCGCGTGAGAAGTCGGTAGCGCGCCCATGTACGGGCAGGTCTCCTGCGCGCCGTAGGCCGCGGGTTGCACATTTGCGTGTAGCGCGTCCGGCGCGGTCGGAGGGGTCCTCAAAGCTGCGAGAGACTCCAGCGGTGCATTCGCGAAAGCGTCCAGCTGAGGCCTCCACGTCAAATTAGGCTGAGCATTCGCGAGCCCGCTCGCTTGCCAGTCCGTCAGCCAGTCGCCAGTCCGCTGCACCGACGGCTGCGTGATGGGCGTGTCCGAGCAGAAGCGCTGGTGCTTTCGGAAATTCCTCATCATTGGCCAGCAAGATGATGACGAGACGGTGCGTCGGTGCGAGGACGCGGTGGCCTGAGGAAATGAGGGCGCATGAGAAGGCGCGTTCAGCTCGTTCGGCGATGAGGCGTTGTCATGCAGGTGATCTTGTTCGGTATACTCATGAGGAGCACGCAGATATCCTCGGGGCGGCGCCGCGTGCTCCTCTGGTGAGGGCTTCCTAGACGAAGGACCGTTCGCTACGGGTATGCTGGGGACGGTCTCCTGAGCGCCCTCCAGTCGGGGCTGAGACCATTTACTGCGTCGTAGAGGGATTATTGCGAGCTCCGGCGAGATGTACGCGACGTTCTGCGAGGCGGTGGAGGCATCTTGCGAGGTGGGTGGCACTTCCAAAGGGAGGATCGGGCGGGTCAGCAAGGAGATATCAGCCTGCGCCGAGTACGCCTGTGGCTGCGGTTGCTGGGAGCTAGGAGCCGCGGAAAACTCGGCCGCGTAGCCGAATCCATCGTGCGTGCCGTAATGTGGCGCCTCATTCGCCATGCCGGAGAGAGCAAAGCCAGACCCGCCAAAGAGCGTAGCATTATCGGACAGGCCCGTGAACGCCACATCATCGAGTGGGCCAGAGAACGCGATGTCGCCAGAGACATTGGAGATAGGGATCCCGTTGGACTCGAGGAACGCTGCATGGCTCGATGATTGGGAGGACAAGACATCGTCGTACGGGCCGGCGGGAGCAAACTGGGATGAATGACTTTGTCCTTGTGCGGGCATTGTATTCAAGGACGGAAAGTTTGCTTCCGCCCTTTTTGTCTGCAAAACATGCGCGCGATGAGCACAGAGAAATATATAAGAGAGGAGGGTCCACGCACCAGATCGTTATTTTGCGCACCATTCCGGTACTCAGAAAATTCCTGGCTGGTCGCGGCGGGCTGAGTGGATGGTTGCGGGGCGCCATTCTGGTGCAACTGATGCGCGTGTAGTTGCTGCTGGGCAGGGCGGTGACAGGCTTGCTGGAAGTCATTATGGATGGGGTACTCCTGTGCGCTGAACAACTGCTGGGAGGGGTGTCCCTGTGGTAGTTCGGAGGAGGAGGCACCAAGAGCGGTCCAGTATAAAGCCTCGGCGTGAGGAGGCATCTGAGCGGTGGCGGGGTTGATAGTCTGGCGGTGAATGGGAGACGGCGTCGCGGGACCCGGCGGCGTCGTGGAGGTGGTTCGCGAGCGGGAGGCCTCCGGCATGGAGTAGAGGAAGTTGTAGTCACAAGATGAGAGGCGCAATGATGAGGCATGAGTGGCTTGCAAAGTCGATGGAGTGGCATGGGACGAGGATGTCCGGGAAAACGATTGGTGGACTCCGACGACGCGCTTGCGCTTCGAGTCCATAACCGAGGCCTGTTTCAAGCGCACCCTCTTCTCCGTAGCCCGCCGTTGCGCCTCCATCGTCCGCTGTTTCTCTTGTCGCTTCGCCGTTTGTCGCGCTCGCTTCTTCGTCCTCGACTCGGAGGAAAAGTACTGGAAGTTGGGATTCTTGGCCCTATGTTCCGCATTTATTTGCTTCGCCTGTTCCACAAACGGCTGTCTCTCCGCGGGCGTCATGACACTCCACTTTTTAGCAGCTGTCTTCACAAACGCTCGTTGGTCGGATTCGGGCGCGAGTCCCTCCCTGATTTCTGCGGCGCATTCCTGCATGAAGCAAAAGAAGCTGTTGGGAGGTCGGGGGACATGTGTAGAGCTATCGTCGTCGGAGGAAGGCGTGGTACGATTGGCGAGCTGGAACGATGAGGTTTGCCCCTCCATGATAATGGGTCCAGTAAAAGAAGGATGCGATGCAGCGGTTGGCGACGACGGAGAGCAAAGCTGCCAGGGAGTGGAGAGGAGACAACAGAGAATGCAATGCGAAAGAGCCACCTTCAAATAGTCCCCCGCCACCGTGATCAAAACAATATTCTCACGACACACCCGGCACATAGACCTGCTTATGTCGCCGGCCGGAGCTATTGAGCTGCATCGGGGATGTCTTTGTTTGCCTTATGCGGAGCCAATATTGGGTATGATAGCACGAGGCACTGCCATGAAACATAAATGTAGAGGCGCGTCAAATGGAACAAAGTGAAGGTCATAGCGACCACGCACGGATTTAATGAACGACACGCCCACTCGACCGATGAGGGCGGGGACCATGGCCGCGAGGGACGACGCTCAGGGGGCGGCGTCGCTTGGCGCAGTGGCGCGGGGTCTGTATCGAAGTCCGCTCGGAGAGGGTGCGCGAGCGGTGGCGGTCGTCGGCTATTCCTTTGTGACCATGATGCCTGAGAATTGGGGTCTGGATTAGAGAAGACTCACCGCAGCTCTTTAAACAGGCGCTCGATAGGCGCCGAACATAAGCGCCTGGATCAGTGGCAACAATGCGCAGGTTCTGCGCTAAGCACATTAGTGCGAAAAAATGCGAAAAGCTCAGCGGAGTAGACGTCGGACTACGCGCCCTCAGCAGGAGCGCGAGATTTCCATGACACATCCGAGTTTTATTCGCACAAAGGGCTCGGCAGGTACGGATGCGAAAGCGGTCAGGTCTTGACTCAGCCCCAGCGCTGTGACCAGGCGATGCACGAATTTCCCAAGAGACTCAAGACCTGAGCGGCACTGGTGAGTCAATAGTTGGGCAAATATATGAACGTTGGACTGCACCTCGTACTCCACGTTCTGAGAGTGTGGCAATTGTGGCACGCCAGTCGCGGTTCTGGCGCGTTCCGAAGGAAAATCGAACCGCCCTTCATTGCTACCGTAAAAGCGGAACGGGTTGGGGTGCGCAGACCCCATCGTAAAGCGGAGTTCTGCTTGCACTCTTTCATGATAGTTACCTTGCCTTGCAAGGTCTCTCCCGTCCTTAATTGACCCCATCAATTTGTACGGTGCTCTTAGACAACAACCGTCAAGTCACGCGCGCCACACGCGCGCAACGGGAGTCCAGTGCGCAAGCCCAGCCCACGGTCTCAGCCTCAAGGCAAGGTTGAAGCCGGCGAAGCCGGAGCTTCCTCTAGTTTGATTACCAAGTATTTTCTGGGTTGTATAGTACTGCGCGGGTGAAGACGCACCCACGGTTGCCAGCGCGATGTCGTGCAGCTCCTCTGCAAACTAACTAGATCATCAGGCGACGTCTGCACTCATCTGAGCTTGAAAACGTAGTCTGTGACCTGGGTCAGACCGTCAGGCTCAGCGGAGGATATTCAGGTTAGAGAGGGATGGGGAGAAGGACAAGGAAGGATCGGCATTTGCCGGCGTCTCCTTCTTCCTGATGTGATCTTCGCCTGCATCCCGCCATGCCCATGAACATCGACTGACTGGATCCGGTCATCTTACTCGAGTACTTCTTGATAATGAGTGCACCTTGAGCATGTGCTGGATACGGTCGAACGGACCAGAGCCAGAGCGTTGCGCCGCGTCGAGGTCGACCTCCGATTCGGACCTCCGCTGCGAACATCCGACGCGGGGAAAGCTCAAGATATTCTGTTGCCTTCGACGCCGAACTCGACATCGGTCAATGAGCACACCAATGAGCTCCCCACATCCTGCCGAGACAATGTGGGCCCCAAGTGGGTCCAGCTTTTGACGACCTTCAAAAGGTTCCGCATATAAGGCCGGCGTCGCTGTCGATCAAGCTATCCACTGAACGCACATTGGCCTCTTTCACTGCAATGTCCTCAGCTACGCAACTTCCCCTCGCCGGCAGGGTCGCTATCGTGACTGGAGCCTCCCGCGGGATCGGCGAGCAGATCGCTTTTGAGTTGGCGAAGCGCGGGGCGAAGGTGCGTGTACTAGCTGCTCTCTCGCTGCAGGTCACTGACCGCACGCCATCAGGTCATGATCACTTTCACCTCAGATAGCAGCCAGAAGCGCGCCGACGACCTTGTTGCCCGCATAGCCGCGCTGAACAACGGTTCCGCCGCCGCCACCGTCAAGGCCGATCTCCGCCTCCTGCCATCCCCTCAACAGATCGTTGACGCCACCCTCGCCGCCTTCTCTACCTCGCACATTCATATCCTCGTCAACAACGCCGGCGTCGAGTTTCAAAAGCCCGCCATCGACGTCACCCCCGAGGAATACGCGTCCCTCTTCGACATCAACGTTCGCGGCGCGTACTTCATGACGCAGGCCGTCGCGCGGGTTCTGGGCGATCACGGGCGGATTGTCAACATATCGTCTGTCGGTGGGCGGGCTGGCTATCAGGGCTTCTCGCTCTACTGCGCGAGCAAGGCCGCGCTGGAGGGCATGACGCGCGTGTGGGCGGCCGAGCTTGGACCGCAGGGCCATACCGTCAACGCCGTTGCGCCCGGTCCAGTGCAGTCCGACATGCTGGACAAGATACCGGCAGAGTTGAAGGATTTCCAGAAAGCGCATACGCCGATGGAGCGCCGGTTCGGGACAGCGGATGATATCGCTCAGATTGTCGCATGGCTCGCGGAGGAGAGCTCGCGCTGGATAACGGGGCAGACGCTCTCGTCGACCGGAGGATTCGCAATGTATTAAACAATAAGGTAGTTCGTCTGAGAGCTGGGACGACAAATGTACATTGACTCTATTCTTTGCATCGACGTTTACAAGAATTCCACAAGAAACGAGGAAAACGCGCATCCCCTTCGCTACCTGCTCAAGCTCAACTTATAATCCCCCGCTCTCGCGCTTGAGGTCCTCCAGCTTTCCGTTCAAGTCGCGGAGCTCCTTGCGAAGCTTATGCTTCCTGAGTTGCTTCTCGGCCTGACGCGTGTCAGCGATATGACCAGGACTTGCAGCGGAAACGCACCTCATCGACCTGCCTCTTCAGGTCCTCCTCGGAGTCGGAAGACAGCTCGGGATCGCGCTCCAATCAAAAGTAAGTGCGAGACTAAACCTTGGGAATTCTGCTCTAACGCACCCGCTTCTTCCACCCAGCTCTTGTATTCATCGCAGGTGACTCATAGGACGTACGCTTGCGCTTCCGGGGCATCTGCGAGCTCGATGACTATGAAGAGGGTCATCAATCGTCTTCGTATATGCATGAAGGTACTGCATACGTACTGCTGTGCTCTTGGGCTTCTGCGTGTTCGCGGCGGCTGCTGCACGAGCACGAAGGAGATGCGCAGGTGGTCGGCCAATCCGCGGTCGCTGGGCCCCGACGTAAGCGGCGCTAGAGACTGTGGCATTGGACGCCGACGCGCGCGTGTTCGAGGTCGAGGCGCTGCCGCTATTGCGGGGGGCGAATTGCCCATTGCTCCTGCGCATGTGGCTGGCGGGACTGGGGCGGAGGGGCGGGCTGGACTCGAGACCGTCGCTAACGCTGATGACGCTGTTGTCGGCAGTAGACTGGTAATCTTCATCGTCAACTGTGGCGGAATGGTCGTCGATAGCCTCGTCGTCCTCATCTACGTCGTCCTCGCCGTCGCTATCAGGGCTGGGGCCGAGATCATCAGGGGATGGGTGATGTATGCGAGCACAGAGTGATCTGAGGCGGCGGCTGTGGCGGCGAGCGTGCTTCGGCGCTCCGCATGGGCAGTAGAAGAATCCCGTCTCGAGGTCGCGGAACACAGTGATTCTGTCGCCTAAAGATTGACATGTCAGCCTAGGGTGAGCAGGAGCGACAGAGGGCTGCTATGACCGACCCTGGTAGTCTACCGTTACGTGCACGCTGTGGTATCTCTGGCAATGCTCTTCGCGCTTGGCACGGTAGTTCGTGAAGCCGTCTTTCTTGTCAGGGTGGAGCGGGTTGGGACACCCTGGTCGAAAACACCTAAATAATCCATTGTGAGGTCAAGGAGAGTACGCGCAACACATTGCACGTACCGCCATGGGGTTTCAGTATCGCGCATATGTACGAGGAACGACTCTCAAGGGCGATAGCAGGAGGAATTAGGCAGTGGGCTCAGCTTTATTTGTATCGGTGCAGAATCGTACCCTGGTCGCGACGCTCAAAAGAAGCATTCGAGACTTTACGGCGAGCGCTTAAGTTGAGCGTGCATGACACGGACCCGCAGGCTCAAGTATGCACGGATCTATCCGCCTCGCTAACCCTGGCTGGCTTATCGAAAGAATGCCAGCGGTGAAGACCCCCATGAGGCGGCCGAGCACTCGAACCTCCTGCGGATCCAATTCAGCATGCAATGTTCTTGAGCTACAATGGCATACCGAATTGATTATGCCGGTTCGACTGGCCTGCATTATGTCGTGAAGGCTCGTATCCCAGATGTCGTCCGCTTTGTGCCCGGAAGTGAGCGCGTCAGTCTCGGGGTGGGTCACCGCAATTTACAGCACGCACTTAGACAGTCGATAGAGGTCGATGGTATACAGGGTAGGCGTACATACAAATTCTGATCTCAGTCTATACTCCCCTACTCTCGTGCTCGAGATCTTTGAGCTTCCTCGCCAGGTCGTGTAGCTCACCGCGGAGCTTTTGCTTCCTGATTTTTCTCTTCAGCTACCACGTTGTCAATTAACGCAGCAGCCAAAACCTTATACACGCACCTTCTCAATCTCAATTTTCAGACCCTCTTCGGAGTCGGACGACTCGGAGTCGCGCTGATGGTGATAGTCAGTCAGAACAAGGATCTACGACGCCATAAGTGGCCTTACCTGGTGCCTTTTAGCCCTTGTTGTCCTAGGCAATGACGAGGAGCGCTTGCGCTTGCCGGGGGTCTGGGTACCCAACGTCTGGAATAGTAGTCATCAATTTTCGATGCATGCACGAGCATTCGATGCAGACGTACCGCAGTGTGCTCGGGCGATGACACACTTGCGGAGGCAGTTGCAAGAGCGCGAATCAGGTGAGCGGGCGGACGACCGATTCTTGGTCGTTGTAGACCGACATGACTCATTTCCGTCGGTGTTGGAGCTTCGGTCGGAGGTGCGCGTGGACCAGCGGAAGAGACGAGGGTTGTGACCGATGAACACTGAGGAGAGAGGGGCAGCAACTGGTGGTTAGCTTGCCGTAGGCGACTGGCAGGAGCGGCGCGGAGGGGCTTCCTGGCTGGCTGTCTTGCCTTCGGGCTGTCGTGAACGCTGATGACGCTGATACTGGCGCTTCGCGACCGATCGTCCTCGTCGCTGCCCATGGTATACTCGCTGTTGTCGATGTCCTCCTCGTCCTCCTCATCCTCGTCACTGTCCGGGCTAGGACCGATTGCGTGGGGTGCGGGGTGCTCTTCGCGGGCGCAGAGTGTCTGTAGTCGGCGGCTATGACGGCGCGCGTGCTTGAACGATCCGCATGGGCAGAAGAAGAGGCTTGTCTTAGTATCGCGAAAGACAGTTATCCGTTCGCCTACGAACTTATGTTTCAGCATGTTTTACTGGCGAGCGTATAGATCCGCCATGACGTACCGTTGTACACAACTGTTACCTGAGTGCAATGGTACTTCTGACGATGCACCTCGCGCTTGGTTTTGTATGTTCTGCATTCCGCCTTCTTGTTGGGATAGGCCGGGTCGGGACATCCTTCGTGGCTGCATCTGATTGATAATGTGAGTTCAGCGACCATTTGTACAGAATGCACTGCCGACTCACCGCCACGGGCTTTCAGGGTCGCGCATGCGAAAGATTGAAAGGCTTGCAAGGGCGCCGGAGGCAAGAAGGCGTTCTCACTTTCTCATGTATATAGAGAAAAAACGTACCCCAGTCGCAACTTTCGGAAGAAGCGGCCATGACTGCGCCGATGACATCGGTGTTGACTTTCTACGAGGTGCCCCTTTAGATGAACTTGTCCCCCCGGACGAGCTTTCATGGGGTAGCCGAAAAGTCTAACCTCCTGAGGATCTGATTCAGCCCACAGTGTGGTCCCCGGCACGCTGTTGGGACTCACCAGAACCATAACCTCGTTCCAACCCCCATGAGGCAGAACTGTCGGCGATAGAACCGCATAGATGTTCGTGCTTTAGGGCGGCCTCGCCATCGCGCGGACTCTCCTGAAATTGATGATAGAGCAAGAAATACGACGACATAGTCCCTCACGCAATACTGGTACAAAGAAATAAGCGGCATCGTACAAACATGGGTCTTCGTCGCATGCCTTCAGCCCAACTTCGCGCGCTTCATGTCCTTCTTCAGTTCCTCCTTCTCCTTGTCGATCAAGCGTCGCCACATTGCCTCCCTTTTCTGGCGTAACTGCGCGGCGATCAACATAATGTCAACAGGAATTCACCGTCGTACCTTTTGGAACTCTTGCTTGAGAACAAGGATCTGCGAGTCCTCTTCGCCTTCAGAATTCTTCGAGGCGAGAGTAAAGTCAGTGTGAATGTTGCTGCAATGGCAGATATGAGGGATCTCACCTCACGGTACTGGTCAGACGACGACGACACGCTACGCGCTCGCTTTCGCCTGGACTGTCTACTAGCCGGCGCGTACGTAGAGAGCACGGTCTACAGTACGTTGTAGGATCGGTCATGCTAGGGCTCTGGTGCGAGGTGATAGCGCACCTTGGGTCTCGTCCTGGTCGCGCATCTCGCCCGCGAGGAGCTCGTTTCGGGATGAGCGCTGGCAGAAGAGCCGGCCTTCGATGTGCTCGAGGTGGGAGTGTCTGGTGACGGGCTGCTGGCAATCAGGATGCAAGGTTGGGATTCGTCTTCATCGTCATCGTCCTCTTCAGGACTTCCATTTTGTTCGTTGTCCGTCGGTTTGGTTACGTCGTCGTTCGTGCTCGGGTGCACCCTGCGTCTGCATAGCCTGAACATGCGCTGTCCGTCCTGGCAAGCATGGGATGGTGCGCCACAAGGGCAACAGAAAAGCCCAGTGACCTTGTCGCGCACAAGCGTCGTCCTCCCACCTAAAGCCATGAGTTCGCTGATGCGAGGAGAATGCCCAAGTACTCACCTTTCCACGGAACAGTCACTTGTTTGTAGTGATACTTCCAGCCGTGCCGCATGGACTTACACAAAGCGGGCCCTCGAGACGAGGTGCAGTGCTCTGCCTTGTAGTCCTTCGGAAAGTCGGGATCGGGGCACCCTACTTTGCTGCATCTGGACGCTTGATGAGCTCGGAGGCACGAGGGACGATGAATCAGAGAGCACATACCGCCAGACAAACGCGTTGTCCACCATGACGGACGATGATGTTGCGCTGTAAGATGAGTAAAATGCTCAGGTCGAGCACGCATCGGTATATGTACATGCGTTGGGGCGGGATACCCGGCTACATGGCGCCATAACCTCGCACTGGCAGAACGCATGCGCCCTGGCGCGATTCTGGGGCCCTTCTCCGAGTAACGAGTCATCCTCCTGCACATGTCGTCCGCCTCCGCAAGGCTATCTCCTGGCATGCGCTCGAGCCTAATAGGGTTCGGGGACTTTGGGCGTTCACGAGCAATGCACAAGCCCTGCGGATTCACGTCTCGACTCTCGAGGAGCGTCGTATGTACATTTTCATACCATCGCAAGATTCACGCCCAGGTCTGGCTCTTCTCTGACATTCCTTGAGGTGCCAGGATGTTAGGTAACCGATTCACGATGGACGTTGGGAGCAAGTTAGCGCTTCGGTCAAGTGGCCGAGATCGGCTTCAGACCCGGTACATATATCACGTGCTGTGACATGTTCAACTTGCTAGTGGTCACAACCTATGGTTGCCTGGTCTGAGGTATCCGTGAGTCCTTGGCTTGCCTCGAGGATGTAACTTACAGCGCCGGGGCTCAAGGATTTCTACATTACATTATGTGTGCGAGTCCAAAGAAATCGACTCAAGAGGTGATCCGCGCAATCCGACGTCGCAGCCTCCGCTTTTCGGCCTCCTTGAGCTGGGTAGCGTGGTGAGGCGAGGGCGTATAATAGCTGAGCTCCCTCACCTGCGCGTACGTGCTGCGAAGCACCATCAACTCCTCGTCGCTCGTCTCTCCATCCGAGACCTGTGAGGCCCCGTTAGCCCGCCGTTGGGACCTTGGGAACATGGTGCACCGACCTCTTCAGTCGCTTCAGACGCGCGCTTGCGGCTACCACCCACTCCAGTCGTAACCAGCGTCCTTGATTTCGATCTGCGACATGCCCTCCGGCTGGTCGAGGTAGTGGCCACGGCGGCGTTGGATGAGGCGCCATTGCTACGAGACGGCGGTCGTCGTTGGATGACAATCGTATCGTTGTCCTCCGGCGTTGGTGTATCTGCTCGGCCACCAACTACGCCAGGAGGTGGATGATTCTTCAGGTTACAGACGTATACGAGACGATCGCTGCGCCGGCGGGCGTGTGCGGGGTCGCCACATGGGCATTGGAAGAGGCCGTGCTGGTCTCGTTTGACGGTAATGCGCTGGCCTGGGAAAACATTATGTGAGAGGCCTCCAACCCATGCGATACGCGTGCAACGTACCCTTGTAATGGACGGTGACCTGCTTGTGGTGATACTTGTATCCGTGTAGGGTACTCTTGCGATGGGAGGTGGCCCTATTTGTCGCCGATGCAGAGAGTTCGCGAGGGTAGTCGGGATCGGGACACCCCTCGTACGAGCATCTGATGAAGAGAGTCAGACAAGGGATTGGGCTCACGCGGGTCCACGCACCTCCACTGCCCGACACTGCGAACGCCTTTGGGCATCGTTGATCGGCTTGAGTTCGAATGAGGGTAAGAGGGGAGGAGACGAAGACGCCATCGCCCGCCCTACGCGCGAGACACGGACCCCAGTACACACCCTACACGAGCCTACCCCAGAGAGGATTCGCCATACGCCCCTAAAACCGGATCAGTGCAACCATCGTATGTTGGCTTCGTTATTTAGACATGCACGATCGCACCAACTTATCCCGTACGTCGGATTCGGCACCGCGAGGTTGGCACCCCTGCGCGCCTATCGCGCCGCATCTGCAGTCATCAGACTTTGCATGGGAGGAACGGCGGGAGCTCAAACTTTGGGGGCAGCGCATGTTCTTGCCTGGGATCGGAGAAACCCAGTAAAAATCAACATGGCTAAGTACGACAGGGGGAGGAAGAATAGAATTACAACGAAGGTCGAACCTAGACCTTGGGGACGGACAAGAATACCAAGATAGTAGCAAGATTGCACAAAATCAGCGCCAGAGTCGGACTCAGTGCTTGCGACCCGTCTTGTCGTAGCGGGCGAGTTTGCGGCGAAGGCGCCTTCGGCGTGCCTCACGTCGCTGGATTGGAATTTGTCAGACTGGCGAAGCCGGGCGCGGTTGAACAGAGACGCACCTCCTCCAGCTCTGCCTCCAACGCAATGATCTCAGGATCGTCCTCGTCGGTGTCCGAGGTCTGAGAGACGCAAGGGCGTTAGCGCGGATAATTGGCCAAAATATTAGTTCAAAGGCGTACGTCTTCGGGTATACCACGCGCTGGAGAGCGCTTGCGCTTTTGTATGGTAACCGTGGACGTCTACATTGCATGCACAGGTCAGCGGCATATTACGCTGCAGAAGGGAAGGGCGCGCACCGAGCGTGAACCCTGCGCGTGGCCCGTCTTCGTCAACGCGGAGCCTGAAGGTCCGGCAGAGGCGTCAACGCGCGTGGATGTGGAAGAGACTGAGCGCGCAGAACGCCTTGTGCGACGCGATGCGCGCACGGGGCTGCTGGATATCTCAATGATGCCATTGCCTGACGCGTTGTTGTCGTCCAATCCCCCAAAGCCGTCTTCGCTGTCGTCGTCGCTGTCGCTTTGGTCGTCCTCAGTATCGGTGTCACGACTGATGCCGACATCGTTCGGGTGAGGGTGTGGGTTGCGCTCGCAGAGTGCACGCATGTGCTGGCTGTGCCGCCGGGCGTGCGGCTTTGCGCCGCATGGGCAGTCGAAGTATCCGTTGCTGTTGCGCAGGAGGGTGCGCGTGCCGCCTGAATACCATTGAGCGCGGTGAGTGGTCAAGAGAGAGAGGAGCGTACCTTTCCAGGGTACGGTGACCTTCTTGTAATGGTACTTGTAACCATGCCTCATGCATTTTATCGCCGCAGGGCCCTTGGCCGACCGGCAGTTCGATGGCTTGAAGCGCTTTGGGTAGTTGGGGTTGGGACATCCTGGCTGAGAGCACCTGAGCGTCGGGTTAAATGCGTAGAGAGAGGCAAGCTCGAAAGAAAACGCACCGCCAGACAAACTTCGAGCGGGCCATGATGAGAGCAGTACGATGGCGGCGGGAACGTGCACGACCGTCGAGGTCATAGGATATATACAGGAATATGTCCGTGCGGCGAGGAAGAATAGAGACCTCTCTTTAGGTATTCACATCGCCGTAAATTTCGGACCCAGCCAAATCTCGCCTGCGCTAATTCTGGAGAGCGGATCGTGCAAGACAGCGGTCTATTGCATGCATTACCCTTCCCAGCTGACCTTCGCGCCCTAGCAACGGATAAGTCGACTCCGAAGGTCCCCGTCCTCATCGAGTATGTCCACTTCCTGTAAGTCAATAGCCGTGAATCACGCAGGTTTCGTGTCGCCGACATGAAAGTTCGAAGACGGACACAATACGGAGATTGCCATCGACGTTGAACGGACGGGCATCCGGCCCGGAATTGGTTCCGCTTCTCAGCAACAAGACCTGACGTCACTGAATCATTGCTACTTGCACCGCCGTTGCGACTGGGCTGGGCCGCTGTTCGCGGGGACGAATGGCGGGCGTTCGGACGTTTCTCTTGACCATATAGTCTTTGGTGACCTTATAATCTCTTGCTCGGATACACTACTCGTGTTGTACTCGCCATATCGCAATCCATCGGTCACAACTCGCTGTCGCTCGGCCAGAACTTCCTCGGCACGATGACCACGGCGCGGATGATTTACGGGACGGCGTGGAAGAAGGATCGGACGGCGCAGCTTGTAGTCACGGCGGTCCTGCAGGGGTTTAGGGCGATAGATACTGGTCCGCATTCATGCAAGCGCGAGCCAGTCGATCATACCTAATGAAGCCCAGCGTGCCAGCTCAAGCATTATCGGTGCGTATCGACATAGTAGGCGCTCAGTACATCGCTCACGCTACACTTTCCAGCGAGGACCTCGTAGGACAGGCGCTACAGACGTTGTACAAGGAGCATGGTCTGCAGCGGGAGGATATATTCCTTCAGACGAAGTGCGTGTCGGCCACCTGTCCCTCCCCCGTTCCGGGCTTACCTCTCCCTAGGTTCACCTGCATCGCTGGCCAAGACCCTACCAAATTCATCCCCTACTCCCCCAAAGACCCCGTCCCCAAGCAAGTTCGCGCCTCCTTCCAACAGTCCCTCAAGAACCTCCACACCACCTACCTCGATAGCTACATCCTCCACTCGCCCTTGCCGACCATGCGCGCCACCCTCGAGGCGTGGGCGACGCTGATGGCGCTGCAGGATGCGGGGCACGTCGGGTGCATCGGAGTCAGCAATGTGTACAACGTCGCGGTGCTGCAGGCGCTCGAGGACGCCGGGCGGCGGACGCAGGTGGTGCAGAATCGGTGGCATGAGGGGATTGGGTTCGATCGGGAGGTGGTGCGGTACTGTCAGGAGAGAGGCATCCAATATCAGTAAGTGGGTTCGTTGTGGAAGGAGGACGGAAATAAGCTGACTGAATCGCAGGTCCTTCTGGACGCTCACTGGGTCGCCGTCGCTGCTCGCGCATCCGTATCTGCAAGAGATCGCCGAATTGGTGGGATGTACGCCAGCGCAGGTGTTGTTCAAGATCGCGCAGTCGAACGGCATAACGCCTCTGACCGGAACAACAAACGAGCAGCATATGCGCGAGGATCTTGAGGTGGAGAGGTTGGACTTTTCGTCCGACGAAGTGAAGGAACGCGTCGCCGCCGTGGAGGAGGCCCTCTTCTCGTGAATATACCGTATTTAAGTTCTGTTTCAACGTCGTGGATTATGCATAACATTATTCGCCGTACAGCCATAAGCAAAGCTGGTTGAGAGACGACCATGGCGAGACTACCATGATCTAGAAGACAAGGACCACTTCGGTCCCGAAAGTCGGCATGTTATCGTACGCACGTGGCGAGTGTGATAACCCTCCGCATGTCGCGTCGTCGACTTCTGTTCCTGACCTTTACGGCCACCGTCGCGAATAATTGAATCGATCTCACGAACACACGCACTCCCTGTCATACCTTCCGCCTCTTAGGTTCCTCAAAGACCATATGCAAAGCGCAAGAAACCTCACCAAACGCTGGCTATCTCTCGAGGAGTATCATGCCCACAGGCCCGACCCCCCATAAGCGAATACAATGGGACGCCAAGCTTCTGCGAGCCAGCCATCTTGCGGTCGCCCACACGACGGCCCATGATGTGACGCGATCCCCCGCACTGATCACCCGAAGCAGCCCACATGCGGCGCGCCAGGCGCGCGACGGGTTATAAAGCGCGGCCCTTGCGCGCCCGTGCTCCCCCGTCCGCGCGGCAGCCAGCACGCCCTCACTCGTGCTCGTATACCTGTCTCCGGGCAGATTTCCCAGGTGCGTGTCCCGCCCCGCTCCCGCGCCGCACGGCTCACGCTGCACGAAGCTCGCGCCGGACTTTCCTCGCCCTTGGGCCTTCTGGGTGCCTTCCTTCCCTCGTTTTTATACCTTCCGCTCCTTGCGATATCCTACAATGCGCTCCCTCAGTGCTTCCATTGTGGCCCTTGCCGTCGCCTCGGCGGCGGTCGCCCAGGACCCCTGCGCGACGATCGCAGGTGAGTGCGACTGCGTTCCTTGAGATTGAATGCAGCCTGATCACTTCGCGTGGTAGGGAGGAAATGGGTTGCGCCGGCCGACGTCCGCGCTTGCTACTCCTCGTTCGCTCTCAACACGACGCATAAGGATAACGTGAGGTACTCTCTATCTGCGTTCTGATTCAGTACTCAATCAACTACACAGATCATTGAGGTCGTGAACAAGACCCTCTCCACCTTCCGTGCGCGCCAAGATCACCTCGGAGGGGCATTATGCTGAACCTTCATCAGACGCCTCCACGAACTACCAGATTCAAGCCCCGGAGCCGTACGCGGAGGATGTGCACGAGGATGTCCTTGCGGACCTTGCTAAGATTCAGGGAACCGACTATGCGTCGGACTACGATCTGCACATCGCGGTGCAGCAAGCCGTAGCACGCCTACAGGACGGACACTGCGTCTGGCGCAACTACTGCTTCGTGCGTCTCCGAGTTGTGCATATCCCTCACAGACTGTACTAATCTTCGTCCCACAGGATTGTAAGTAACTTCGGTCGACAGAAGAACGCGATCTCAATGACACTCCTTCCTGCAGCCGCCTTCGTCAACTACCTCCCTACCCCGCTTGTGCTCTTGACGGACAGCGAGGGCGAGCAGAACGTCCACATCGCCCCCGAGGCCTTCTCCGTCGCTTCCCTGGAGTTCGCCGATCAGGTTGACGCCTGGCAAGAGGCTGTCAACGGCACCCTCGAGGAGGTGAGCAGTACGCTTGCTTCCCTCCATCACTTTATCTTACATTCCATAGCTCTCTGGTGCTCAAGTCGTCGCCATTGATGGGAAGGATCCGTGGGACGCTGTTGAGGCGAACGCAGCTATCGCCGGCAGCTACCAAGCCCACGCGACCCGCCAGAACGCTTTCTTCGCCAGCTACCAGCGCAACGCGAGCGCCTGGACGTACATCTTCGGCCAGTTCGCGCAACAGTCGCTGCCACTGTCCGATGAAGTCACCCTAACGGTCCTGAAGGAGAACGCGACTGACCCAGTGGATGTTACTGTGCGTTCATCTACTGCTTGGTCGTGAACCTCTCTGATGGTCTTGCAGATCCCTTACCGCTCCCGCATCGGCTCCACCACTGCCGCCTTCACCGACGGCGCGTCCTACTTCTCCGGCAACTGCCTCGCGCAGAGCGATACCAACGGCGTCGACTACTACGCCGACATCGCGCCCAGCGCGGCGACCAAGAAGAAGCAGACCGGCCCCAAGCACATGATCAATGCCATCGTCGACGAGGTGCGCGCGGTCGACGCGGTGCTGCCCGAAGAGCTGCAGCCCACGGGCAGCCCGTTGGACGGTAGCTATAGCGTGGCGCAGTATTATATGCTGGATGAGGAGACGGGGGTGATGGCGCTGGGGAGCTTCTCGGCGGGGAGCTATGATCAGTTTTTGGGGAGCATGTTGACGGGGCTGACGGGGTTGAAGGCGGCGGGGGCGACGAAGTTGATTGTGGATGTGGTGAGTGGGATTCGGTAGCACTAGTTTGGGAGTCTGCTGACGTTCGTGACGCAGTACAACAACGGCGGGGGATACGTCTGTGCTGCTCATTGGCTTCATCGTATTGTAAGGTGCGCGCCCATAGTTGAGAATATTTCTCTGACGCTCCGCAGATTGCCGGGCCCAAGAGCACGACCGAGCCGCAGGCTGGTCTGAACACGACTACCCGCGCTCAACCTCTCGCGCAGGCCATCGTCGACTGGATCGTCACCAACGGTTCCGACCCCAACCTCAACCTGCTTTACAACCCGCTCAACGTGCGTCGTCGGCCTCCTCTTAACTCTATCGCAGGCACTTGACTGACGAGCATCTAGTGGCGCGGCCTCGACAACGAGTTCTTCGATGCGAAGGAGGACTGGCTCGAGCCGCCTGTTGAAAAGAAAATCAATGGGCACGACGACTTGTTCAGCCAGACGCTCGGAAACGAGTGCCAGCCCGAGGGTTTCTTGGACACCGTGCCCGAGGAGGCGCTCTTCGACCCAACGAAGGTCGCCATCGTGTCCAACGGGCGCTGTGCGAGCTCGTGCTCGTTGTTCTCGGTGAGTCGTCATCCCTCAACGACTCATCGGAATCTGATGCTGACACACTCGCGCAGGTCACCATGGCCAAGCTCGAGGGCGCGAAGACGGTCGTCGTGGGCGGGAAGGCGGACACGCAGCAGCAGTACTGCGGCGTCGTCGGCGGGCAGTCGACCTCGTTTGCGTCTGTCGACTCCGAGGTCAAGACCGCGCACCTGAAGGACCACCCGGCCGCTCCGCCTGATTTGTACGTCTTGCCAAGCTGCGAAGGAAGCTCTCTGCGAACAGGGACTGACATGTTCGACAGGCTCGTCAACGGCTACCAGGGTGTAACTTGGCGCCTTGGCTATGGCATCGACAACCCCAATGAGCCCGAGGGTGCGTCTTGTCCCGGTAAGAGTACCTCGAGCATCGTTGCTGATTTCCTGCATAGAGTGGCAAGATCGTCCGGCGGACGTGAACTTGCTGCTGACGAAGGACATGTGAGTGCTTCTGCATGGCGTAGAGCATCAGAGCAGCGAGCTGATTGTCTGTTTCAAGTGTGAACAAGCCGGAGGCCATTTGGGCCGCGGTGGCGGCATCGGTGTTCTGAGCTCTCAAGAGTGGGGGTGTTGTATCTTGGGTCACTATCGGGGAAGCATGTTGTAGATGTCTTGTGTACACTCATGGCCTGTAATGGCTTACCTGTAGTATGGATTCAGGGCTGCATAACAAGGAGGTCGTATATACCATATCATGAGGAGCTTCTCGATAGTCATCTCAGCCATCAAGAGAGGAGCAATCTGTTCAACGCTCAGAGGCGCAGGACGCGAGGGGCCCGTCGGATATAGCCGAGTCCTCCATGTGGCGGCCCGCCGTCCGCACAACACGTTTCTTGTTGACCACCATCATGATTTCAGTCCCCCTTCGCAAGCCAATTACCATTGCCTCTTCAGACCGAGGTCAACTCAGCCGCTGCTCGCTAGATTGGGATAGGCGCTTGCGCTTCATAGCGCCCAAAGGCCCAAGGACGCCACCATGAGGCTCGAGTATGCCATTGCCGACCCATCTACCCGTTGTCTACTCGTATCTCAGCCTAGTCCTCCTGCAATGAATGCCTCAAACAGTGTACGCATCGCCTGCAAGCTGGAGAACTGCTGCAGTAGGAGATCCTTAACCGCTGTATGCGCGTGCAGACAGCCCTCCCAGGGTTTTGAGATCGAGGTGCGTCCTTGAGCTCCCGACTTCACCGACCTTCCCGCGGGCGGGGCCAGCAAGAAAACTCCGGGTCGAGTGCGCCTCGGGGCGCCTACAGCTGCGCGCCCTCCTCGACGAAGTCGCTATGGGCAACGGTACGGGCGCAGGAAGGCCGCTAGGATACCCAAGAGATATGCTGGCTGCCTCCGAAATTGGTGGCCGCCAAGTCTGGCTTTGCGATGGACCGAGCCCCAGGCCTTCCAAGAACTCCGTCAACCCTGATACACGCTGCATCTCCGCTCCACCATCACCGCCGCACGCGAGCCTAGAATGCCTGCCGCCGTCGCCGGAAGGTCGAGGCGCCAAATTAAATGGGGCGTTTCGGGCGCGTAATATTTGGCACTGCCACGGGCGCTACAAGACACGACCCTGCCCGTGCTTCTCGACTTCATCTTCCCTCTCACTCTTAATCCACGACCAGGAGCCAACTCCCGCCATTCTCTCACCCGTTTTCCCGTTCACGACTCGTTACGTGGACGACTCCCACTAAGCAGCTATGAGGCTGTCACTCCTTCCCTTACTGTCCATTTCTTCCCTCGGTCTTGCGCGCCATTCGAGGCGCGCGACCTTCTATCATGCGGAACAAGCATCGCGCCGCGGTCTCCTAGACCTCGACTTGGACGTGTCTGCCAGCATTGACCTCTTTGGGTCAAATCATGCTGAGGGCAACCCTGTCCCCACCGACACTGGCAAGACCGTCTACTACGATGTTGTCGTCTCCGAGGGCATCGCCAACCCCGATGGTGGCAAGGACCGGTGAGTGATTGACGCGCGCTTCCGGCAGTCGAGTTTCTGACGCGACTGTAGCATGGTCTACCTCATCAACGGCGAGTTCCCCGCCAAGACTCTTTACCTCGACCAAGGCGACGACGTTGAGGTGCGTAGACTGTAACTCGGAGCGTGCAGCATTGTAGTGACACCCGACAGATGAACGTCTTCGCGAACACGACCGAAGGCATCACTATTCACTTCCACGGCATCGACCAGCAGGGCACTCCCTGGTCCGACGGTGTACGTCCCTTTCATGCTTTTGCGGCACTGCGTCTTACGTCGTCGTATAGGTCCCTGGTGTCTCCCAGAAGCTCATTCATCCCGGTGGAAACTTCACCTACCGCTGGAACGCCCACCAGTACGGTCTCTTCCAGGGCCACGCACACCAGAGTATGCTGCCATGATCCTCCCCTGTCCTGCCGATCTAATCCTTCGCAGAGCAGCAGCAGGACGATGGTCTCGTATTCCCGATCTTCATCCGGTGTGTAACTTCCATTGAGGCACTTCCGCGGTCTGCTAACTCCCTTCGTAGCCCTAAGGCGGAAGTTGAGCGCCCGTTTTCGCAACTGGCCGCGCTCGCTGGCGGGAATGACGAGGATGTTAACGCAATGATCGCCGCCGAGGCGAATACCCATGTCTTCACTGTCATGGATTGGCGTCACCGCACTTCCGAGGAGGTCAACGAGATCTGGGAGACCGCCAACGTTGAGCCCCTGTACGTCGCGATGGCATGCGCATTACCATTGAGGCATCTTACCTCTCGATAGCTGCGTCGACTCTGTCCTCATCAACGGTCGCGGCTCCATGGTCTGCCCTCCTATGGAGGAGTTGAAGAAGATTGGCGACGCCCGCGGCTTTGGCAACATTACGGCGAAGGGGTTCGTGCCCGTTTCTTCCTGCGTCCTGAGAGCTTCACTGAGCCGTTCTTTCAGCTGCCTGGCTGTCACCAACCCTATCGTTAACCCGCCGGCCAAGGGCTTCGCGCAGGATGCCGACATGAGCGTCATCCCCGAGGATACCTGGAACACTTGCAACGCGACCAGTCAGTCCAACTTGCATGTCTACTGAATAATCGTCTGACTTCTTGTAGGCGCCGATCGTCAGCTCTACACCCTCGAGGTTGACCCGACCAACGGCACCTGGGCCTCCTTCGGTATCGTCAACACTGGCGGTCTCTGGGAGATGAAGTTCTCGATTGACGAGCACCCTCTATACGTCTACGCTATCGACGGCCAGTACGTCAACACGACCAGACCCTTCGACATGGTCAGTGTCCCATCCGGTGTCCGCTACCAGGTCTTGGTCAAGCTCGACAAGGATGCTGGCGCTGCGTACACCATTCGCGCCGCCGCGAACGTCGTTCCCCAGGTCATCACCGGCTACGGCGTCCTCCAGTACTCTGGCAACTCTACGATCAACACCTCGACCAAGAACACCTTCGTCGCTCCCGCCACGGGCTACCCCGCGCTCCCGACGTCCTCTGCCTCCATGGACTACACCGGCGCCCCTCTCGGCCGCAACGACACTGCCAAGACCCCCGCCTCTGAGCTCGACCCCTGGGTCGACGCGCCGCCGTTCCCGGCCAATCCGCCCCTAACTGAGGCCGACGGCAACATTACCATGGTCGTCCTCGGCATGTCGCGCCCCAACTCGACGACTTGGGCTGCGAACAACACCGGTCTTCAAGGCCCATTGTACGAGGAGGGCGACCCGCTCATCTGGCCGTCTGTCTGGAAGCCGGCCGCCGAGGCAATGCAGAACAACTCTGGTCCTCTCGCGGGGAGCGCGCTCATCAACGCGAAGAGCGTTACGATTCTGCCGAACGACACGATCGTGGATGTTATTATGACCGTTACTGGCGAGCAGTACGTCTGCGTCTTGTTCTAGCGGGCATCATACTGACTGTCATTCCTAGCCCGCTGCATCCGATGCACAAGCACTACAACCAGTTCTGGGTCATCGGTCAGGGCCAGGGCGAGTGGAACTACAGCAGCGTTGCAGAGGCTGCCGCCGCCATGCCTGAGAACTTCAACTTCGTGAACCCACCCGTCCGCGGTAGGTCTCGTCAGTCTCGATGCCAGGCTTCCGTCGCTGATGTCCTATATAGACAGCTACAACACCCCCGCATCCACCGACTTTGCATGGCTCGCCATTCGCTGTACGTATCTAGTCACCCATTCCCAACGCCCGTCTGACTTCTTCTCCAGACCGTACCGTCAACCCCGGCCCCGATCTCATTCACTGCCATCTCTCGCAACACGCGACGGGCGGTATGGTCGAGGTTCTGCTTGAGGGCATCGAGCTCGTCGACCTGCCCGAAGAATATGCTCAGCCACAATCGCAGCAGCAGTAAGCGTATATACCTACCTACATGACTCGGACTCGGACTGCCTTGTCTTCCCCCCCTGGGCCCACGCGCCCGTCCATTCGCTTTCCTCATCCCATCTCTTTCCGCGCTGCATCTCTCTGCGCCGGTCTCTTCCGCGCTGGTACGCACGTCGTACCCCCACGCCACCCCTCCTGTATGATATCCCCGCTATCGACCTTTGTTCATAACTTATCCTATCCTCTTGCATCGGACACTGCTCACGCTCATGCCCCCCGCTCGGAATACTGTCTTACTAGATCGCATTCGAGCCCGGTGCTCTGCTAGTTATTGTATAGTCTTTCACCTATTTCTTCTCGGGCTATTGGACTGCTTCCTTGGCGCGCTTCGATGGAGAAGCGAGGATCCAATGATGTTCGCCAGCGTCGCGATAATAGCAGCTTTACAATGATGTGCTCGAAACAGTTTGCAAACTCGATTGGGATTCAAATGCTGAGTATGGTAAGCAACATGTTAGGCAGCAGAACGTCCTTTCTGCTTCGTGTTCTTCGACTGCTCCAGCTTCACGGCGAGCGGATCGCGTGTGTTCCACTGGACAGTGTCGAGAAACACGGGTCTGAACCGCCTGCGAACCTGCGGCTGCTTCTCGTCCTCGCTCGTGTCGGAGTCCACGTCCATGGGCACCTCGACGGCCTTCCGGGTCTTCCGCGGGCTCGTCTGGATAACGACAGTGTCCTCCATCTCCTGCACCCTCGTCGACCGCCGAGGACTGACATGCGCGTCCATGGGCTCGGCAGCCGCCTTTACGGGACTCGAGCGGGCTGCGCGAGAACGAGCAGGCGAAGGCGACTCATCGCGCGCGATCTGCTTGTCCGCCGGCGCGACCTTCCTGCGCTTCTTCGGAGACAGGAAATCAACCTCGTCATCGCTCCCGCTCTCGGCGGCGGACGACGGCTGCGGTAGATTAGGAAAGAGCGCAGGAATCGGCGGAGGCGCCTTTCGGGGCGACGCCTGAGGCTTGTGCGACGATGCCTGAGGCTTATGCGGCGAGCCGCCGTGCGGAAGCTCGCGAACCGGGGCAGCTTTCTTGTGCGGGGACCCTCCGTGAGGCAACTCGCGGACAGGTGCGGCCTTTTTGTGAGGGGAGCCGCCGTGCGGGAGTTCGCGCTTGATGGGCGATTTGGTCGGCGAAGTCGGGCGAGTTGGCGCTGGCTGAGCGTTCAGAATCTTCTCAGCCTCCTTTGCTAGCGGCGCTGCGCGCTTGTCGAGTAACTCTACAATCTTCCCTAACATGTCTGGAGCGACGCCGTGCATCCTGCAGAAGCCCGAGCGCTTGAACATGTCCTCGCCCTGTTGTTCGCATTAGCAAATGTTCAGTATGTACTTCCGAAGGAGGATTTCACCGTTTTCTGCCTGCAAACCCAAAACAAGATGCTCGCCATCTTCTCGTTTTCCTTGACTTTCTTCGCCTTACCGGTAGCGTCCAACGCTTCCTCCGTCTTCCCCAGCAGCGACAACAGCGCACTAGACGACCGAATCTTATCCGAATGCTTCCGTACGAGTTCTGGATACGACCACACTGTCATGCTGCGACGCGTATCGCACAGGGCGGCCTCTACTTTGTGCAGCGCAATGTCGAAGTCTTTCGGCGCTATGCATGACACGGCTTGTGCGGCGACACGACTGACATCGTCGTTGTTGAGACTGGGTAATATTGGGCTTCAGATACAACAGTCTTAGATATGGTTGGCTGACAATACCTTTGCGACGCCTTGTAAGCACAGATGGCGGGTAAGGCAGCAACGCTGGTGCCCAAATCAAAGCCAGAGCCGGGACCCGTTCGAGCTTTGGCACGCCTATAGAACGCATGCGCGGACTGTATGGTATCTTCGTTCCTGCAGAGCTTGGCGAAAGTGTCCTCAACGGACATGGTGGCTTGTCTCAAGCCGCAAACACGCGTGTGTACGCGAGCTGTCACATTTCACGTGACTGTTAATGCGACGTTCAGCGCCGTGAGGGTGCCCAATACATGCGGAATGCCACTGACATTGCCTACGCTAACAATCTACATCACTAGCACAGTACAAGTGCGATCGCCGTCCTGTGGGAGGCGAGCAAGAAACTCGATGTCTCGAGTATATACAACACGTGTGGCCAACGTGTGCGATTTACCATGAATTTGCAAGGAAGAGGCCAAAGCAGGCCGAAGCCCTACTTGGTGCGCGGCTAGTTCTCCGTTAGCGATGTTCGCACGAGCATGATAGACACACACCTTGACTTCGTCACCGACTTTGCGGACGCCAACCCAAGGCGCGGGGTATTTGTTCAGAGCGTCCGGACCCTCATCCCAAGTGTAGGAAACACCAGCAGCAAGTCTTTAGTCAATCAGCAAGGGATATTCCATCGCAAGATAGCGTCCTTACCTTGTGCCGTCGCAGCTGAACGCGATGCTCGCGACCGGCGCGTCGAACTTGGGGTACTGACGCAGCCGCTTCTTGACCTTGTGGTCCCAGATCGAGATTGTTCCGTCTGAGCCGGCGGATGCGAAGGTGTTATGGCTAGAGGATACGAAGAGCATCGATCAAAAGGACGTCCGGCACAAAGGACAAAGGCGCAGACGCACATGGGGTGAAAGGCGAGAGAGTTGACGGGCCAGACGCAGTCTACGTCGCCGATCGTAGAGCGATGGCACTTGAACGCGTACTTCTTTTCTTGTGCCGCGGGCGACGGATCGAAGTACTCGACAGCGATGCGGCCCTCAACGGATGCGGTCGCGTACCCTTTATATACCCGTCAGCTATCAGCCTCATGTTGGCAACGTGGGTAACGCACCCGTGCCATCCGGCATGCACGCGAGGCTGCGCGTCATGAACTTTAGACTACTCTCGCGCTGCTGCATCGGCTGGTCCATCTTGCGGAGGTCGTAGATTGCGAAAAGGCGGCTGGCGAGCGCGGCGACGAGGTAGTTGCCGACGGTATCGATGTAGTACACGCGCTCTGGCGTTTGGTGAGACGAGGTCTGGCAGGAGGCGGATGAGGAACGGGGATCCCACAGGCGCACGGTGCGGTCCCAAGAGCCGGTGGCGAGGATATCTAAGGGGGTGTCAACGGAAAAGTTGATGGAGAGAGCGTAGGGACGCACTTGGCTGGCGGGCGAAAGACATGGTGGAGATGGTCTTGTCGTGCGAGCCCAGTTGGGTGATCTTCTCCGTCTCGAGGTCCAGTCTATGCACAGTTAGTTCAAGTTTCATAGCAAGGGTGAAGAACGCACTGTCTGACATATGTATCCAGCCCTCCACTGAACCCATGAGCCGACTCATTGTCGAACGCGCACGACAAAACAGGCGCCCGATGCTCGAACTTCCCCTTCATCTCCGTGTCCTTCTCGGACTCCCCGACTTTGTACAGCCGCACTGTCTACTTCATGTTAGCATTCATGCACGCATATTCATAGCTGGAGACGCACCGTATCCCATGCCGACACCAAGAGCTGATCGGGGTTCTTGGGGGAAAAGACGACTTGGGAGACGCCGTCATATGGAGGGCTGGGCAGGGTCACATAGTCCGGTTCTATCTAACGCGTCAGACAAAGTCCCCTCTCATGAGCAGTGTACTCACGAGACATGGTCAAACGAGGGGAACGCGACTTTCGATAGCGTTATTGACCGTGCGTGCGGGACAAGTGCGTCCTGTTATGGCATATTTGCAGGCACCGAGGAGTCCGCGGCATTGTCGCGTGGCAAAGGAACAGGGTCACGTGCGCTGGCGCCACGCAATGCACCTTGGCCTCGTAGCCTTCGTTCCTCATCATCTCTTCTCGAATCCCCCCTGTCGTGCTTTCTCATAGCTCTATCTGAGCTGAACAGCGCTCACTGCAGCCACTTTCGATGATGCAGAAGGTTCATGATGGTCCATCGTCCATCAGCACTGCGTACAGGGATTATCTTGAGGGAAGCCATCGTACATGTGTGCATAAGACTTCCTCTCCTTCGAAGACGATGAACACGAAAGCTCAGCTCCACATCTATACCTGTGTGTACTAAGGGCTGCACGGGCGAAGCCTTCCCGATACAATCAGCTTAGATCTCGTATCGGTGTACATCTAGGCGCGAGCCAGCAGATCCTACAGAGATCGGACTCGTAGATGTTGTGAAAGAGTAGATCAGGTCCCCAGTCAACGTAGCAATGATACTGCACTAGGCAAGCAACACCCTGTTGTCCAAGAGCTTGGTACCTATACAGTAAACAATGCAATCATGCTTCATCAGCTGCCCCGGGCACGAGTCTGACCGGAAGAGGGAAGTGACGGCCCACGCACACCGGGAAGCGCCCGTCGCGGCTCTCCCTTTGTCCATCATCATCGCCACTCTCCGTCCCCCGCCGCCACGCAGCACACTGCCACACACTCAAGCTGCACGCACCTCCCTGCACACCCCACTGCACGATGACAAGGAACCAGACGCCGACGAGGCCGCGCCGGGCCCCCGCGCCACACAAGCCCAGCGCGCCTAACAAAGACACGGGCCCGCGCGCTGGCGACGATGACGCCGAGATCATTCAGTGGGAACTTGAGACGCTCCGCCCGCCCACGCAGCGCCGCGTGCACAGCAGCGGGGAGCGGCGCGTTACGGTCACCAAGCCTGCGCCGACGTACGCGCCCGCGGACACGTCTGGCGTGAGCGAGACGGACGACGGGAACGCGCGCTTCCGCCGCGAATTGCACCTGCTGGCTGTGCGGAAGAAGAGCAGCAGCAGGCTCAACAGCAGCAGCAAGCTCGGCGGCAGCGGCACTCGGACCTCTGCCAGCGTCGGGCGCGCGGGAGGTAAGGCCCATGGATATGCGGCGTACCGCGAGCGCACGGAGCCGCCGCCGTTGCTTCCGCCTTTGCTTCCGCCCTCGTCTAACTCGCTGACTCCCACGCCACCGCGCGCGCAGCCGACCACGCTGTCCGCGTCGGTCACGCGCCGCCCGACGCGGCTGAAGCAGACCGCAAGCGACAGCTACTCGTCCGGCCAGGCGAGTCGGACGATACCCATCCTCAGCCGCCCGGGCTCGGCGCCACCGAGCCTGACCGAGGACGCGGACTCGTGCACGCAGGAGATGGGGTCCTTGCATGAAGTGGGATACTTGCGTGAGGTTGACTCCTTGCAGCCGACGCCTACGCCGGAGCGCACGTCCGACGAGCGGACCTCGCGCTCGCCACCGCCACCGCGCCCACAAGCGCCCACGCCAGGCAGCGAAGCGTCTACCTTGACCAGTCGCGCGAGCCGGGATCTTCGTTGGCGAGGACCAGGGCCGAAGAGGGAAGGCGTGAACGTTGTGCGTCGTGCAGTGTCGCCAGCACGCTCGCGGGCGGAAATCCTTCGAAAGAAGAGCACCGTCGAGTTGTCTCGTAAACGGAGCGCGGCCGAGCTGCCCTCGAAGCAGAGCACGGACTGGACACGCACTGAGCTGAGCCGCAAGCGGAGCACTGGGACTGGCCTGGCTAGGACACGCGCCAGCGGCCTGACGCGCTCGCGCAGCGCGGACATGCGCAAAGTGGCTGCCGTCTCGGCCGGAGGACTGCCCAGCATCCCGGATGAGACCAACTTTGGGGGACGGACGGTGAGCCCGGCAAACAGGACGGAGACGATCCCTGTCTACCACTCAGAGACAGCGCCCCCGAGTCGTTGGGAGGCCAACCGCTCGGAGACGGTCCCGCTCAGTCGCTGGGAGGCAGTCAGTCGCTCGGTTACCCCTGTTTCGCGCCCCTGCACGCCCCCGACGCGCCCTACGACACCCTCTGCACGGTCGCGGACCATGCGTGGTCCGGACGACGTGCGTACGATGCGAGGCTCGGAAGGTAGTTGTAAGCTCGAGCGCAGCGCTAGCTTCGTCGAGTTGGGCGACGTTTCGGACGACGGGAGGAGGAAGTTGACATGTCAGGAGAGCAAGGATCTATTCCGGAGGATGTGGGCAGACAAGCATACAGAATTGGAGAGAGGTAGGAGGGTTGGGACGTTAGTACATGGATCCAGGTAACTGGGGGAGGAGTTTGTGGCGAGTTACTGAGACATACTACGAGGCTGTACAGTATTGTGTACTATCACGACCAGTGTACTATAACGCTTTCATATCGAGGATCATGCTTTGCTACTATTGTTATTGTACTTATGCAGCCTTACAACGCCATGGAAGACATCATTTCGCGAAGGGCTGATCGACGCGCAGCGAAGACATGTTGACGGACAGCAGAACAGCATCCACTGCGACACGACATGAGGCGACTAGCATCTTGATTAAGGAGGTGCTCAGATCGGAAGGGACGTGCTGGGCATGCTGCATAGGTGCATAGAACAGAACGTACAAGGATACATGGGTAGACGACATAGACGCTACATCCTCCAAACCACCACCTGCAAGTGACTGGCTTACGCGACGAGGGTCGACGCGGTAGCCGAGTCGTACTTGAACGTCGGCGGGATCTGCTGCTTCGTCTTGTAGTAGCGAGCAAGACGGTGGATACGCGACTCGATCAAGATAAGGCGGAACTTGGAGTCCTTGTCCTTGCGGTTGGTCTCCAGGTGCTTGCGGACGGCGACCGCCTTTTTGATGAGGTACCAGAGGTCCTCAGGGATGGATGGGCCAAGTCCTATCCCCAAACAAAAGGCATTTTACGTGCGCGAAGCAGGCGTAAAGGGAGAGGGAGAAGCGCAAGGAGCCGGTGCATGAGATACGGTCATACGGGAGGGCGAGGGGACACACCTTGGGACTTGAGGATACGGAGGATCTTGTTGCCCGTGACGAAGCGGACCTGGGGGATGCCGTGCGCGTCGCGGAGGGTGACACCGATCTGGGAGGGGGTCATGCCCTTGCGCGCGAGTTTGGTGATGTGGTCGACGACGTCCTCCGGGGTCGTCTTCAACCACGCCGGGGGAGCGCGGCGGTAAGGAAGGGCAGAGCCAGCTGATCGGAGTTCAGCGATGGCGCCGATGAAAACTTGACAAGAGACGTACAAATGCCCTTGCCGGGAGCGTGCATGCGACCCATGGTGGATTCTGACGCGAATTGTCAGCGTCCTGGACAATCTATGGGCGTCACTTTCACTCACATTTGGAGGGGGAAGGCGTAACCGGCTTGATGATCTTGAGGACGCGCGACGGCGAGCAGCACTGGGGCGTAATCTCGTGGTTCTGCTGATCGAACAGCGAGAGTCGGCATTTGCCGAGCAGCTGTATAGTTTGTCCCAATGCGGTGGCTAGAGGTATTGTTTACTCGTGTTAGTGCCCCGAAAGTCAAGACTCATCGCCCGCTGCCCGCCGTCGCCGACGCCGCTCGAGGTCAAGACCATCTCCTCAAGGTGTGTTATGCCGCACCTGTGTCTCGGATGTGCTGACTGACCGTGAACAGCAGCCATGAAGTTCAACATCGCGAGTAAGTCGCGATCGGCGCGATACTTGACCTCGTACTCATGATGTTCAGACCCCGCGACGGGGCAGCAAAAGCTCATTGACCTTGATGAGGAGCGCAAGTAGTGCGTGTGCTACAGCCTCCTCCCTTTGCTGCGTCCTGATCGATCGTTAGCCGCATCTTCTACGACAAGAAAATGTCCCAGGAAGTCCCCGGCGACTCCCTCGGCGACGAATTCAAGGGCTACGTTTTCCGCATCACTGGCGGTAACGACAAGCAGGGCTTCCCCATGAAGCAGGGCGTCCTCCTCCCCCACCGTGTGCGCCTCCTCCTCAGCGAGGGCCACAGCTGCTACCGTCCCCGCCGCGAGGGTGAGCGCAAGCGCAAGTCTGTCCGCGGGTGCATCGTCGGCCCCGACATCGCTGTCCTCTCCCTCGTCATCGTCAAGCAGGGCGATGCTGAGATCCCGGGCCTCACCGACCAGGTGCTCCCCAAGCGCCTCGGCCCCAAGCGTGCGACGAAGATTCGCCGCATGTTCAACCTGACCAAGGACGACGACGTCCGCAAGTACGTCGTGCGCCGCGAGGTCAAGAGCGGGAAGAAGGAGAACGCGAAGCCGTACACCAAGGCGTGAGTACGCGTACGTCAGGGATCGAGCGACGTCTGACAGTCTGCAGCCCGAAAATTCAGCGCCTCGTCACCCCCATGCGCCTCCAGCGCCGCCGTCACCTCCGCTCCGTCAAGCGCCGGCGCTTGGAGCGCCAAAAGGAGCAGAAGACCGAGTTCGACGCCCTCCTCGCCAAGCGCGTCGCGGAGAAGAAGGCCAAGGTCGCTGCCATCAAGGCCCACCACAAGGAGCAGCTCCAGGCCGCCCACGCCGCGTAAGGGCCTTACGCCGACGCCGGGGATCTCTTCCACGCTGCGGAAGGACTTCGTCCATGCCGCGCTGGGTCTTGTACACGGTCTGATGTCTATGTACTTTTGCATGCTTTTGTTACCCTCTATGCACACATGCCGTTATGATGTCAGTCATGTTGCCGGACGAGTCCATCCTCGTTTCTTTACTGCACAGTCGATCATTTCGATCCAACCTTTAACGGCGCGCTGCACACGAGCATCACCAAGTTAAGTCTGATGACTAGTGGATGATGCTAGGTCATCATGGCTCGCCGCTCTCGAGCTCAGGGCTTGGATCCCCACTTCGCCAGCCACTCCAAAGTCGCCTGAATCTCCACCCTGCTCTCCTCCAGCCCATCCAAACTATGGTTCATCCCGGGGAACATCAGCAGCCTGACGCGACTCCCCTTCTCCGCGTCTTCCAAACCTCCGTCCTTGTAGGCATGCGCACGAAGGGAGTGGTAGTATCCCAAACCGTTCGTGGGCGACACCCGGAGATCTGAGTCACCCAGGGCGAGCAAGACAGGCGTACGTACTTTCTCAACGTGCGAGATGGGAGACGCAGCGTGGAGGCGCGCGTAAGTCTCGGGAGTCATGAGAGGCTCTGCAGAGGCAAGTGTCAACATACTTATGAAGAACAAGGGGAACCACTTACGCCCTGCTCCTTGACTTTCAATGACGGGATAATCGACACCGAACTCGGCGAAATACCAGTCCGGGATGTCTGACGTCGAGATCTCGCCCGCGGAGATGACAGGGTTGCGCAGGATGCTCGCGGCGAAGAGGTCCGGGTATTGACCGACGACTGTAACGTGCTGTCAGCGCAGGTCGCCTACAGTACAGGACCGTTCATGAACTCGCCGTGCCCGCCGATAAAGCCGCCATGGCTGCCGCCAGTGTAGAACAGCCTGCGCCGGTCGTCGGACGCCTTTCCCTGCTTGATCAGCTCGCGGAGAGTGGCGATGCTGTTCTCGACGTCGAGCTTGCCGCAGTTTCCGGGCAGCGCGCGGACGGCTGCTTCACCAAAGCCCAGTGAGCCGGTGTAGTTGGGCTGCAGGACCGTATCTGGAGGCAACGTGGGCGTTTATTCAGACCGAGAAGGAAGGGCGACAGAAGACGTACATCCAGACGCCACTAGAACTGCCGTGCGAGGAATGAAGGCCGGTACAGCGGTCGCATGAGGCCCACCGTGAGGCTCAAGGATGGCCGGAGGGGGAGCGCTGCTTCCAGCAGAGGAGGCACAGTGAACTAGGCCCTCAAGCGTCTTATGCCCGGGCATGCGCAATACGGAGGTAGTGATCCGACCAAGGACGTCCTTGACTGGGGGAACCTGAATAAGCACCGGTTCACGCGTACATCAATCAACATACCAGCTGGTTTGAGCGCTGGCCGCTCGATGACGTTCCAGGATACCTTTCCCGTGTCGTTCAAGGTGCCCACTGCGAGTTCATACGGGATCGACAGTGCACTGCGTACGCCAATAATCTTCCTGTCACCATCGGTCGCGAGCACGGCCCAGCTAGCAACACTCTCTTCAGCACACAGGTCCTTAACCGTGCCATCTTCCGCGGAGATCAGGACGATGGTGTTACGGGATCGCCAGGCCGTTGTCGAGACGATGTAGAGCTTGTCGCTGATCGTGACGAAAGGGGACCTGGGAAGAGTAATATCGGGATAGAGGCCTGGGAAAGGTGCGTCGAGGTCGTCCAGTGAGCTGTTAGCGTAGGGGTCATGGACGACGTCGAGAACGAGTTCAGGAGTGACCTTGTCGGCTGTTGACGAGGGTACAGACAGCTTCCAAACGGATGTCGTGGACGCGTGCGGTCCACCCACGGCGCAAGCGATATAGTAGAGCTGTCTGGACCCCTCGTCTATGCGAGGCGAACGACATGCCAGATTGGCAGGCGTCAGACGCGAGGCAGACTCAACGGTGACAGCCGCAGGTTTCTTGTCCTCTGTGCTTACACTTGACTTCTCCAAACCAGGGATGATGAGCTGCCAGAGCCCACTGGGACGATTGGTGCAAAAGACGATCCCGAGGAGGCGCCCGTCGGGCGTCAGGTCGTACCCGGTGGCGTAGAGCTGACGCTCGTCGGCATCATATGGCGAGAAGAGCACCTGGCCGAAGCGGGTAGGCGCTTCCTTGGGTAGTTTACTCAACTCAAGAGAACGTAGCGCCGGAGTCTCCCAGTGATTCCCCACGGCGGCCTGCGGGGCCGCCCAGCGGAGAATGAAGACTGCAGGCTGCTTACGTCCCGGATACCGCTCGCCGAGAGGAGGTGTATATCTGCGAAATGCTGAGGAGAAAGGTTGACCAGTGGCAAATGAATGCTCACTCGAACTTGCTGTACACCGGATCCGTCTGGTTGGGAGTCTTTGCTTCGGCTACATAAACCACTGCAGTCTCGGACGGAGAGAATTGCAGCGTGCCGTATTGCGCTGAACGTGGTATTAGTGCACATCAAAATACATTCCTAGGTATCCGGCTTGCCGTCATTGTAGAACGCATCGTGAGCGTCGGTCACGTCATGGGAGACTTCCAACTGCCCCTCACGCCAGATCTCGACTACGCGCTTCTTGTCAGCAGTTTCGCGCAGAACAGCTTCCAGCTCTCCAGAGGGAGATGCGGCACTCAGACGAACGTCCGAAACATCCTGTACCGGCACGCTGCGAGCCTGAAGACCGTCTAGCCATATCGTCTTGCTCGTCGACCGCTTGACCTTCCGCGCATAGTCAGCTACCGAATAGGTAATTTGCACAGCTTCGAAAATGGTCAGTAGCGAGCGAGGTTCCTCATGATGAATGACGACGAACTGGAATCGTCGACGAAACGTCCTGCAACTGGCACAGGGATGGAGCCGAGCTCTACGAAGAGCGCAGAGGGCTTGAGATCTGTCATGCCTAAGCTCACCGAAAGGCAGCTGCTCGAGTAAAAGCTCCTTCGAGATGAAGGTAGCCGTACGCCGGGAGTAACGAAGCTTGTGTGGGACGAAGTGCGCCTTCTTATCGTGACCAAGGAAACGTTGGGTCTCGAAAAGGCGCAGAATGCGGAGCGCTTTGCGGTGGTGAAGGCTCTGGTCAAGGAGCTTGACCTCTGTAGATGCATTAGGTGAGCATACGGATCGATGGGCCGAGGTGTTGAAATCCGGGAGTTGGCGAAGGAGGGAAGGAAAGGCGTGATCCACGTTACGCGCAATCGCAACGAATACATGTTACATGTTCGAACCTCGATGTCGCTGGTGATCAACGTCTACTAGCAAGCGCCTTTCGCACGAAGTGTACGCTGCCACGAGATTGTCCGTACTGACTAAACTGCAATATACCTCAAGGCCTGTCTCCCCACTTTCCCAACCAAGCCAAGGTCGACAGTATCACCGCTTTACTCTCCTCCAGCCCATCTAAACCGTGGTTCATTCCCGGAAACACGAGTAAGTTCGTTCGACTGCTTTTCTCCGTGTCCTCCAGGCCATCTTCTTTGTATGCATACGCGCGAAGGGCGTGGTAGTAGCCCAAGCCATTTGTCGGTGCGATACGCAAATCCGAGTCGCCGACCTGTAGCAAGACAGGCGTGCGCACCCGCTCGACGTGCGCGATGGGTGAAGCGCTATGCAGACGCGCGTAGTTTTCGGGTGTCATGAGCGGTGCTGCAGAAGCAAGAGTCAAGTTCTGATGACTGAGGAAAAGCAAGGCTTGACCCTGCTTACGCTTCGCGCCGTCGCTGTCGATGACTGGATACTCAATACCAAACTCGTTGAAGAACCAGTCCGGCATATCCGAAGTCGATACTTCTCCCACAGAAATAACTGGATTGCGCAGGACGCAGGCACCGAAGAGGTCTGGATATTGGCCTACGACTACGCGAAAGCGTTAGAACAACTCAAGTAGGTCAGGTGGGATTGCTGCACTCACTATGTCCACCAATGAAGCCGCCATGACTCCCACCCGTGTAAAACAACTTGCGTGGGTCGTCCGATGCCTTCCCCTGCCGGATCAGCTCGCGGAGGACCGCAAGGGAGTCCTCGACGTCAAGTCTGCCGCAGTTGCCAGGAAGTGCGCGGACGGCAGCTTCGCCGAAGCCCAGAGAGCCTGTATAGTTAGGTTGAAGAACAGTATCTATGAAGGGAGTCGAAAGGGAGATATGACGGCGACGATAGAACGAAGCTTACATCCAGCTGCCACAAAGACTGCCGTGCGAAGGAAAAACTCCGGTACAGCAGCCATATGAGGGCCGCCGTGAGGCTCAAGGATAGTCGGAGGTGGTGTTCCATTTGTGCTGCCTCCGGACAAACTAAGCACAAGTCCCTCTAGCGTCTTGTGCCCCGGCACTTGCAAGACGGAGGTCGTCATACGACTGAGGACGTCGCGAACTGATGAAGCAGGGTAAGCGAGCAACGCCACAAGTTTGCTAAGCAACGTACCAGCTGGCTTTAGCGCAGGTTTCTCGACGACGCTCCACGTCACCTTCCCTGCCTCATCCAAATTGCCCACAGCAAGTTCATACGGGATCGACAGCGAGCTGCGCACTGCGAGGATCTTGTTGCCGCGTACGTCTAGCACCGCCCAGCTGACAACCTCGTCGCCGGGACACAAGTCCCTCACCTTGTTCGCGGAGATCATTACGACGGTATCGCGAGAACGCCAGGTCGTGACTGAGACGATATAAAGCTTGTCGCTGATCGTGACGAAGGGGGACTTCGGGAGGACACTGCCGGGATAGAAGCCTGGAAAAGGCGCATCCAGGTCATCGAGCGCACTATCAGCGTAGGGGTCTTGCACGACATCGAGGACGAGCTGCGGCGCGGCCTTCTCGATGGTGGAAGAGGTTATCGGGAATCTCCAGATGGTCGTCGTAGATGCATGCGGTCCGCCTACAGGGCAAGCGATGAAGTAGAGATCGCCAGATGCGTGGTCTATGCGAGGCGAGCGGCAGGCCAAGTTGGCGGGAGTCAAGCGTGTCGCTGAGTCTACAGCGAGGCGGACGGGCTTCGCTTCGGCGGCCTCATCCTTCCGCTCAACCGAAGGGATCGTCAGGTGCCAGATCCCACTGGGGCGATTGGCGCAGTAGACGATGCCAAGAAGGCGTCCGTCTGGTGCCAAGTCGTAACCAGTCGCGTACAGCTGACGCTCCTCCTTGTCGTATGGTGAGAAAAGAACCTGGCCGAAGCGAGTCGGTACACCCTTCGAGGCACTGATGAGGTCCAGCGATGCAAGAACTGGGGACTCCCAGTGCTCTCCAACAGACGCCTGCGGGGCTGCCCAGCGAAGAATGAACACCGTGGGCCGCTTGCGACCTGGGTATCCTTCTCCCAGAGGCGGAGTATACCTGCGAGACGTCAGTGATTTCCTGCTACATGGCAAGCGGAAACGTACTCGAACTTCTTGTACGCAGGATCTGCATTCTGAGGTGGTTTTGCCTCGGCCACGTAGATCACTGCTGTCTCCGACGGCGAGAAATGCAGCGTCCCATACGCCGCTTGAAGGAAAGGTTAGTACTAAAGATGAATCCAAGAACATCACACTAACCGTCACTGTAGAACCCGTCGTGCGCCTCCGTCACGTCGTGTGATACGTCAAGTTGTCCCGCGCGCCAGACCTCGACGACGCGTTTCCTGTCCGCGGTCTCGCGCAGAACGGCTTCCATCTCACCCGAGGGTGACAGTGCACTCAGAACAACATCGGAGATGTCCTGCGTCGGCGCTCTACGAAACCGAGGACCGTCAAGCCATATCGTTCTACTGGTAGCTCGTCTGGTGCTCCGTGCGTAGTCAGCAACCGAGTAAGTGACCTGGATAGCTGACTAAAAGTAAGCAGGAGCGAGGTGATCTCAGAATGATTGACGAACTGGACTCATCGACGAAACGTCCGGCGACTGGCAGAGGTATTGAACCGAGTTCGACGAGCAGAGCAGGGATATTGAGGCTCGACATGTTCGAACGCAGAGTAAGGCATCTAAGTGCGAAGTCGTCCTGGAGGCACGAGTTTGTCTGGGAAGGGATTCGGCTTCAAACGAGAGCACCGTAGGTCGTGCTGTAGTCACTGGGAATAAATTGCTGGGTGTTGGAGGGGTCTTCTGACACTGTTATGGCCTTTGGTCAAGTGAATTGGCCTTATAAAGGAAGCAGGTAAGCATACGGATCGATAGACCGAGGTGATTGGAGAGACATGATGGCTGATGTTAAGAGGGAAGGCGTGATCCACGTCACACCCAGCGCAAAATTCGCACAGGCTCTATGATTATCAATCGTGGCGAGGAGCTTACCTCTGTGGCTTTGGATACAGCGGGCTCGTGTGCAGCCACAACCCGTTAGAGCGTTCGAGCCATCCGCTCATAGGATGTGATCTGTATTGGCAATCTAACCAACTGCGTACGGCGAGATGGCCGAGCGGTCTAAGGCGCTAGAATCAGGAGAGTGGGTTTCGAACCCACGCTTCAGGGTAATCTAGTTCTTCGGAGCGTGGGTTCGAATCCCACTCTCGTCATTGTTTTTGATGTCATTCTGTGATCGAAAGCGAGGAGTTCTGACGGCTGTGGAGCACAAATTTTTGCGGAAGAAGGGGGAGCAGGAGAAGGACTTGTCAAGACCTGCCTGATTGGGATTAGCCTCTAAGCCTTTCCCACGATTTTCGGCACTTTGCTGTGAATGTTGCAGTGTAAGTCTTCGCTGCCCTCTAGTCTATACATTCTTTTGCGGAAGGTGTACTAGCAGTCTATGTTGAGACATCTAAGTAGTCAAGCCGCTCACTTCATTGAGGTGCCCACCCCTTCTCCTTGATCACCTCCTGCACCGTCTTCTTACCCTCGACGATCGCTTGCACGAGCGGCATCGCCTCCGCAAAGCTCCCAATCAGCACATGCGGGATCTGTTCGCGCTTGCAGTACTCGTGCAGGTCGTTCTCGCCGTAGTACTTTGTCTTCACAAACAGCAGGTCTGCGTGCGCGGCTGCGGACATGTCGGACACGCCGTCACCGAAGAAGAAGAGGGTGGGCGGGTTGGGGAGCGCGCGGTAGGGGAGGATGGCTTGCGACTTGTCGTGGCCGAAGCCGCTGTGAGGGGCGTGAGTGTGGAGGGCTAAAGGCATTGAGGGGATGGGGGTATGAACCTGCTCGGATGCCTGAACTTGATCTCCCAGGTGCCGTCCTCTTTGATGTCAACGTCGTTCGAGATGATCTCGATCTCTTCTGCGGCTTGCTCGCCGAGGAGGTTGGAGAGGACAGCGCGGATGGTAGGGGTCATGCCGCTGGTAAGCAGGTAAGGGAGATATTGATTGGGGAGCGTCGAGCGAGCGTACCTTGAGACGATAATGACCGGAACGCCGTGCTCCTTGCACCAAGAGTAGAAAGGCTTGAAGCCCTCATCAAGCTTGATGTCTGAATGGACCGTCAGAGACGTTGCAGCCGAGGGATGGGAAATGACGAGGGCAAAGAAGACGGAGCAGTCGCGAACCTCAACTCACTGTCACGGAGGACTTGCTTGCACTCTTCGAAGGAGTGCCCATTCGCGACTACGCTGCCGAGCATCTTCCTGAACTCGTCGCTAAAGGATCATTCGCCAGTCAGAGTCGATCCCCGCCGCACACTACTGCTACGCACCGGAAGGTAACTTCGCCAGCGAGAACACTTAGGTTGCCATTGCGGCGCTTCTCAAGCCCATAGCCAAGGTTGTCCGTCATATCTGGCGAAGGGAGAACAAAAGGGAATGAGTTCGTGCACTCGTCGCAACACGGCTGGCCGCTCACAATCGTTTGAGTCGTGCGTGGTGATCGTGCCATCCCAGTCAGACAGGACGACGAACTTCGCGTCCTTGTGGATAGGGGGGTATGGCAGAGTGCTCTGAGGCGCAGCGCTGTAACTCATTCTTGGCGAAGGGGGAATGGACGGTGGTGGTCAGTGGTCGAGGACGATGGTGACAGCGCGACATCGATCGCGCCGCCGCCGGAGGTCCGCGGACATAGTGCCGTCGCGCCCGTCACGTCCCGTGACAGGTTCCACTCTGTCACAGACCCTCATTCATCCGTCCAGTTCTCGATGTCTCTCGCAGCAGTGTATGGTCCGCAGAAGAAACATCTCTGTCTCTCTACTCTATGGCTTTGAACTGGTAGTTAAGAACAGTCCACGCTGTGTCAATATTTCGTGATCGTGGGATACAAGGACCCCTAACGGTGCTTTCTTCGCGTCGGATTCGGGATATCTCTGCGCTGACTGACTTATCACGTCTAGAAATAGAAGGGGCAAATGGAGCGCTTGGGATATTGCATTTGATAGTTGCTCTTGAGACGGCTGTGGCGACCAGCAAGGGATCATGGATGCTTGCTTGTGTTTCTGCAGCGCGACCAATGTCCTCCTGTAGTTCAGCAAACGCCTCTAGATGCCAGCTTCCGCACAGAAATGCGAAAGGCTTCCACGAACTGTCAAGCAACGTTGGCGTCCTCTATGCTTCGCATTGCCTTCTCGAGTCATCTCATGCGCTTGGTTCAGCTACTTACTCTGTTTTGCCGCTATCTCAGCACCAGAAGACCTTGGTGTTTAGCTTCTCACCTCTTGTTCTAGCTTATCAACTCACAGATCAGCTTTTTTCCATTCCGGACTCTGACTTGCACCGAAGCTTGCGTGGCCAGACAAGTCCGAGAGGTCACGCGCTAATGCGATACACCCAAAAGTCTCCAGCGTCTCTTCACTGATGCGTCCACTACTGCGAAATGCTCCACCCATATTCACAAAAACCCGAGTACATCCACTACATCATCGCAAAACTTGACTATCTCGTGATGTTCTCACCGCGCCATGATAGTTTCATTTTCCTCCTCGTCCGGTGGAATCGGTCGGATATTCCTCCTTGCAGCTAGGACATTGGCGACGCTGGAGACCTGCTATAAAAGACGAACAAGCGAGTCGAGTCTGGACATCCTCAAGCTCGTCAGCCCTCAGCCTATTCGCAGCTGAACACCTAAGTTGTCTATCGCACTGTAAGCAGACATTCACCTCGGCCGCTGGATCGCTAACCGATTCATAGTCAGACTCAAGCAATGAAGCTCACCCTCTCTATCCTTGCCCTTGCGCTCGCCGCCTCGTCGGCGGTGGCCATCCCCTTCGAGTCCCGCGACATCGAGATTCCCGACGACCGCGAGAACTGCGGCCTGAAGGACGCTCAGACCGCTGAGGCCGGGTCGTGCAACGCTCAGTGAGGCGCCTGTCTCCCCTTTACGTTTTCTCCGTGTTCCTCCTCTTTTTCGTCTACCTTTCCTTCCTTTCGCACTGGCTATTCTCTCTCTGTCATCGGTTCATCCTTCTCTGTCTATTTTCTTCTTTTCGCTGTATACCGTCTTCCCCTCGCTAGCGAAAGGCGCGCCAGCGACGATCTCGTTGTTATCACTTCCCTGTCTATCTATCTATCTTTTTCACCGGAAGCGATCATATCCTCCTCTTTCCTCGCCCCGCCTTTTCATCGTCCTTCGACGACACTGACCCCACCCCGTGCAGGACCGCCCAGCACTGCTTCTCCGGAGGAGGAGACTGCACCTACAACCCGCAGACAAAGCGGTGCAGCAACGGTACCCTGATGCGTGGTAAAGACGCTCCGGTCGCTTGCCTGCTCTGCCAGTGCACGGCGCGTTAAGCTGGCTCAGGCTTGATGGACTTCCTCCTCGCCTCTGCGATGCAGGAAAAGAGCGCTGTCTCTGGCCTTTATACACCTCTCTCCCCCTTTCCGTATTTATTCTTTCCGTATTTATTCATTTGTTATTATGTACACCCTCTCTGCGTGAAAGCAGCCGGATCTACCTATTTATTGCATTACGCGTCTTGCTTCGTGACTCCCTGTGCGCATTCCATCGTCGCTCACTGCACGTCTTGCATTGCGGCTAGATACTAGTGCGTCCATGGGTGCAGAGATTGATTATTTCCTCATTATAGAAGTGTACACTACGTTCGTTACTCTTCGTCAACGCCGCCGCCAGACCTGCCGACCGCGCGTCGTGTGCGTTAGCGTGTGCTCACATCAGTCCGCTATGTCGCTGAGCGTCGAGATACACATCAACCCACTGGGCTTGCTTCACATCAGCCCAGTCAGCTTGCGCTCCGCGTATAGCCTCCTGAAATACGGAGTGTCCAGCTTGATCTCGCCCTTCTGCGGCGAGAACTCGCGCCGGAACTTGCGGTCGTAGATCACGGAGTAGAACCAACTAGCCTTTGGCGGTGCCGTGCGCTAGCGCGTGCTACGTCAGCAAGAAAGCGAATGACTGGACCGAAGGTCAATACTTACTGTGCGCGTTCGCCGAGTGGCGCGCTGCGCCGGGCTGGCCGCCTTCATGCGTGGGGCCGTCGGTCTGACGTAGCCGAGGCGCCAGTGGCCCTTGGAATCACGAACCCATACTTGTTGGCGGGGCTGGGAGGAGGTTAGAGGGATGCATACGAGATCAAGAAAGATCACCGAGCGCGGATCGTCATCGCATAAGCGCCCATAGAGACGCCACGAAAGACACCCCTCAGGCGAGCGCCACGCGAACAAGACGAGCATTGTATGTATCCTCACCTTGAATTGGTACGCTATCTCGTCATCCAGCTCATCGTACAGCTCGTCCTCACCCGCGGAGGCCGCCTGCGCGATCCATCCCTCCCACTCCGCGAGCGAGGAGTCGGGCATGGACGTGGGGGTTACAGATGCAGACGTGCTAGGGAGAGAACTGCTGCTGCTGCTCATCGTGGCCATCATGGTGTGTATACGGTAAGTCAGGAGGTATGCGGGATCAGCAAAAATCAAGTGAGCGCAGGCAGGCGCGAGACGGGGAGATTTGATGGCGCGAGGCCCGCACAGGCGCCCTTTATATATGTTCCGTGCCAGGCGCCTCGTGCTCGGCACCGCACCCCGGGAACTGCCTGATTTGGCAGGTCCGGAGCCGGCCACGCGCCGATGGCCATTGTCACCCGCACGTGTTTCCTTTTCGATTGTTCCCTTTGTCTCGTTTGGGCAGCCGGGCGGAGGAGGCCCTCATCATGCATGCAAGTCGATATTCCCGGATGAATGCTGTCGTGAGGCAGCCCCCTCGCTCGACGCATACGCCCGTTCTGTACAGCCCGCGGGCGACGGCGGTACGCCACCTGCGCTGTGCTTGGTGTTTACCACGCATCTGGCATGTGTTCCGCGTGCGGTAGAAAGGTGTAAGAGTGTGTTTGAAGGCCGCTATGCCTGTACATCGATGCATGACTGACGTCTACCGGCATCCCTGATGTGTAAGGCTATACTAGGACTGTGTACAGGCTGGCGCTCGTAAGCGTGTTAGACGCCCGAGTGTGATACACCGTAAGAGTGAAGCGGGATCCGCGCCATCACCTCATCACACTGCTTCGCGGCCTGCCATTCAGCGGCCCCGCCGTGCCTGCATGCGATCAGACAGAGGGTATGACCTGTTGATTGTAAGCGATGGTCAGATCGCGCGCCCATCAGCCTTCGATGCCGTGCATGCAACATCAGATGTAGGCGGCGCTTGCGCATTCCCGAGGATGGACGCAGGTATACTTAGAAGCACCGTGGTGTATTGAAACGCAGCACCTCAATGACTGGTACCCTGAACAAAAAGCGAAAGGCCCAGGCACATGCAAGAATCCTTCCTCGTCATAAGCAGTCCGCTGAGTTTCAAGCAGGAGAAGGGCGCCACTGAGCCAACAAGGTATACGAAGTCCGTAACAGTCATAAACAGTCCAAGGCGAAGTAGGAAGCCGGTATCAACAGTCGAAGAGATCCGAGGTGAGCACAGAAAGGCGGAAGTAATGAGCGGTGAGGGGTATCGACGGGCGATCCGAGAGTCAGCAGAATGATCCAACAACATGAGAGGGATATAGCAAACAAAAATAAGTACGCAGGGACCACGGAGATCAAGAACACACAACATACACAATGAGAGCTAGGTTCGCACCGCGCACGCCTTACCACAGGAGGCAGGCATCGTCGGAGATCCTGGCAGACGATCAAGCCCCAGTCCTCCCCCGCAGGATCCCCATCGCCACATTCCACCGCGCACTGACCCTCCGCCACCACCGCTTATTTGCTACTCCGCGATGCGAGATCGACGAATGCGAGCGGCGGAGGCTGCGGTCCTTGTTGGGCGACGGAGTGCCCTTCGACGAGCGATGGGCGGAGGAATGGCGGCTGGAGGACTTGCGCGAGCGGCGGGCAGGGGACTTATGCGATGACCCGCGCGAGCGGCTCTGTGGCGTCTGGCCCAGCTCCCGGATATCGCGACGCTGACTAGAACCGGATTTATGGGATGAGGGACTCGACGACGAGCTCGACCTGGAGCCCGACCTCCGTGCGTTGAGAGGCGCCGTGGACGAATGCCGGCTGAGATGCGCGGAGGAGTGCGGACTCGGCTGCCACGCATCGCGGTCCAGATTCGCCGGTGTAGGGGCATGCGAGAGCGCCGAGGTGTACATCGAGGTCGCCGTAGAGCGCGCGGAGTGCGCCCGGGAGGGGGCTTTAAGCGGGCGTGGGGGTGGGCCGGGATTGGTAGTGTTGGGCGGAGTGACAGTGGTGAGTGCGTTCGTGGGGATGCTCGCGTTGAATGCGATCGGCGGGGTGCTCGTGCCGGATGAGGCTGGAGAGGCTTTCTTGGTCGTGGGGGGCTCGACGTTCGCGGCGGCTGGAGCGTCTTGCGGATCCACTTCCTTCTTCGCGTCGCCCTGAATTGCAGCTGACCGCGCTTCATTCGACTTCGCCGCCTCAGGTGCAACCGTGAATGGCGCTAGTGCAACATTTTGAGCCCCACTAAGCGCCCCGACCTGAGCAGCAGCAGATGCTGCAGTCGTCGAGGGCGACGCGCCGATCGTCGAGAGCGCCGCGTCAGTTGTCGAAGTCGGTGCTGTAATCGTCGAAGGCGGCACTCCGGTTGTCGACACCGCCCCTCCAGCGGGCGCTCCAGTCGTCCAAGGCACTACAACCCGCTCGTCTGCAGGCGGCACCCAATCCGGCTCAGAGTACTTGGAAAGCGAGGACACCGACGCGCACGCGGGCCAGGGAACCAGCCCGTCGGGGGCCGCTGCGATACCGTTAGGTGAGGACGCGATGCCGTGCGGAGAGCCAGTGCCGTTTGACGAGGAGCCGATGCCACTGGGCGACGATACCGACGGCACGGTTCCATTGGGCGCATCCACATATCCAGACACAAACCCGTTGGTGAAGGGTATTGTTGGATGGCTCGAGGTGGACGCGCGGTGTGCGGGGCTGGGTCTAATCACGGGTATCTCGAGTGGTGGTGAGGGAGATTGGGCCGATGCAGGAGGCGAGAGAGGTCTAGCTGGTGCAAGAGACGCTGAAGACGGTCGAGGCGGCGCAGAAAAGACTGGCGCAGCCGGAGCAGAAGGCAGCGCAGCTGCCGTCACTGCAGAGAAAACCGGTGCCGCCGTCTTCGGTGGTGTCGGCGCTGCGCTGCGTCCAGGCGAGGTAGCCTTGTCGACCGCCGACCCAGACGGTGGGTCCTCCTTCTCCACGAGAGGGAACCTCGTCGCGAGCTTATCCGTAGCAGCCGGCGTCGGCGGATACGCGCCCGGCATGCGACCAACCAACTGCGACTTGCCAGCGGACGAAGCATAGACGGCGTACCCAGGCGAAGTCAAGACACGCGGGCGGGCGAAGAGCTCGGAGGGGCGGGGCGGTGTCGCGCTGGGGGAGAGCACGGTAGGCGCTGGAGCTGGATCTGCGACAGGCGTTGACGTTGAAGCTGTTGCAGGCGCTGGATGAGAAGCAGGCTTCGGCACAGGCGCAAGGACAGTCTGAGAGCTCGCTCCCGATTTGGTAGCCACCAGCCCGACTCCGAGACCCAGATCGAGCGCGCGATCGATACCGAGAGCAGCGTCCAGCGCAGCTGCAGCTTTCTCCGCAGCGTCGTCCTCGGCTTCCTTTGCCTCGTGGTCCTCGTTGACAACGACGTTCTCTATATCAGGAGCGGGTTCTTCCTCAGATGGCTCCTCCTTCACAAACGCTTCCGGGGGCAGCTCGCCCTCCCCATCGACTTCCATGACCGCGCGCAGCACGTCATTCCAGTCGTTCCCCTCTGCCGTAGGCGCCAGTGTCGGCGCCGGCAGCGGCACAAACGGGATCTCGACCTCCGGGAGCCCCTCCAAAAACGCAGAACCCCCAACCCGACGCCCCCGCGAGCTCGTGCTCGGCCGCGAGACGGCGGAGTCGTCCGACCTGATGAGCTCCTCCGACTCCGCGCGGTCCTCAGAGACACGCCCGAGCGGCCCGCAGTGCCCATCGACAGACTCGGCTGCATTGCGGGCATCCTCGGTGATGGGGAACCCGTCCGTGCGCGCGCGACCGTGGTCGACCTGCACCCCATGCTCGTTCGTCTGCCGCTCGTTGATGACCATAGCCGACGACCTCCGGCCACTCAACCTCGGCCACGACGCGCGCAGCACCGCCGACATCGAGCGCGGCGAGAGCGAGCCCGGCCTGCTCAGCACGCTGCTCGTGTCCGTCTGCGTGGGGCTCCACACGGCGGGCCCGTCCGTCGGCGACTGCGTCGCGCGCCGATCGGAGAGCTTGAGCGTCGACGATAGGCGCCATGCCGAGCTCGGCCGCACTAATGGCGAAATGGACCGTGGGAGGGGCGATTTCGCGCGTCCTCGAGGCGCGGTCGTGGGCGACTGCGGCGTCGGGGACTCCAGAGGCGCCGCTGGCAGCGCAGGGGACGCAGGAGGCGTCTCCAGCTTCTGCGAGGCCACTAGGACTGGCGACCTGGGCCCAAGGGCTGGCGACAGAGGCGGTGAGAGGGAAAACTGAGGCGACGGCGTCCTCGAGAGCACGGACAGATCCAGCGTAAAGTCCGGGAACTCGAAACCTGGTGACGGGCTGTGCGTAGACAATCAGCAAGACCCTCATCCATATCATAGTCCCAATATTCACCTCTCGACGGCGCTCATGGTGCTGCGCTCGACACGTTGGACGTGGTGGAGGGGGACAAGAAGGAGACGCCCCTCGAGAGCTTAGAGGACGCAACGTGCAGACGAAGCCAAACAGAACTTTTCCAGCATACAGCGGACCGCGGGAGCTTACGTCGGGGGGCGCGGCAATCACAGATAGTGGCGGGGGCTCGCGAATACGAGCCGGTCTACAGACGGATAGCCAGGAATATATGGGGCGCGGGCCAGCTGAGCGGTGCTCCATGGCTCGTGCACCATCTTCGTCGACGTTGGGGGCTGCAGGAGGTTACCTTGCGAAGCCGATATGGACGTGAGGGTCCCCTATACGCACCGAGACGGACGTCCTGGTTTCAACGAGGCAACGGTTTGTATAGGGCGAGAGGGGAACGCGCCTTCAAGGTCGGATCCGAGGAGATAGAAACGAACTAAGAGCGCACCTAGCGTATCCTTGGCACCGGGAAGACCTTTGGTCGGGTGAGTATCGTGATGTTCTCCCACTGCGCTTACGCACCTTCACCGTCATCGTCGCCCTTTCGAGCTGAGTTCAGAGGTCGGCATGGGCACAACCGGGGAGGATTGCTTCCCCTGTTCATAGTACAAGCTGCACAAGGTCATCCAGAAGCACGACGAGGTCAGCTGGATAGCCAAAGGCGGTCCCCCGATAGACTTGCACGGAAAGCATACCCCAACCCTTATAACGTTATTCGACCAATCCAGAGCTCGCTAGCTTCAACACGGCGTGTAACATTCATCAGGTTACTATAGACTGATAGAAGAAAGGTACAGATGTACGACCTCTGGTAAGGAATCCGCCCCACGCCGGATGCCTCCGACCGCCGTCAGGCAGTTGCGGACTCCAGCTGAGGCCGCCAATCGCTCTGGAGCCCACGGTAGACTCCTGCGAGACGAGCGCCTGACGATACGCCAGGTCGCATCATCGCAGGGGGACAATAGTGCGGGCCCGGAATGAGTTGGAAGAAACCCGTGATGGAAATTTTCGCGCGGCTTGGGTGGTATTTGTTTGGCTGGGGCGTGCGGGGAAAGCAAGGCACGCTGCTCGTGTGCGCCACGTGGAGTGCAAGCTAGCGCCTACACGTCGCACAGAGGTTCAACGGACGCAGCCTTTTGACATAGACAAGGGGGACTAGGTAGACCGTCATTAGAAGCATACACGCATAGTGGCATGGGCATAGGATCGTAGAGTACTTGGATAGAGAAGGGTATAGCAATAATGTTACGTATGCTACACTTTTGGAGTCCGTCGTTACAAGGCATATAGACATGGTACAAGGGAATGTTGAATCCGAAAGAAGATTAGGGTGAAAGAAGGAGGGGCGAGTACAAGGGTGCAGCGGAGGGGAGACGCGGGAAGAGGCGACCGAAGCGAAGCCGAAGGAAAAACCATGAGAAAGGAGGATACGCTGAGTGAAGAGGAGAGCAAGGATGCATCGGACGCGGTAACTGAACTTCAAGCGTCCGCTGCCATCTGCCGCTCGACGACCTGCATCGCCTCGTCGAGCGACATATCGAAGTCGGCGGGCTCGAAGGCGCACGAGAACGAGCCGCGCTTGACCTGCTCGGGAGCGGTCGTGCGGTCGAGGCCACCGGTGAGGGAGCCCGCTCCCTGGAGGCCGCTACCCGCGAGACCGCAGTCCTGCTCATCGTCATCGCCCTCGCCCTCGCCCTCGCTCTCCGTAGTACTCTCCCCGTCCTCGCTGTCCAACGCGCTCAGGTCGTACCCAGAGTTGTAGAAGCGCATCACCCGGTCGGCCTCCTCCTCGGAGAAGTCGCCCATCGGGTCCTCCTCGTCGAATGAGTCATAAGTGGAAGACATGGGGTGAGACGCGGCGTTGCTTGCGCCATCCAGATCGTCGAACGCCAGCGCCATCGGGTTCTCCGCGCCGCCCAGACCCGGCGCCTCCCACCCCAAATCGTACTCGTCGTACGCCTCGCGGAGGTCCGCCGCGAGCAGCGCGTCTGCGCGCAGCCGGCGCCACGCGTCCTTCTCCTCCTCGGTCAACCCCTCTTCGCGGTATATGCCATCTTCCCCCGCGTTGGGGTCTACGGCCCGCGCGAGCGCACTAGCCCCCTCCGCGCGCGCCTCCCGCCCCAGCTCCCACCGCACCTTACTCTGCACGACCCACTCGTCCAGACGACGCCAGGGTTCCGCTTGCGAATGGGTTTGGATCTTGGGCGGGTCGGTGGGCAGGGTCGGCGCGTGCAGCAGTGCGAAGGAGTGCGCGACGTCAGAGGTGCCGAGGCCCTGGTACCAGTGCTCGACGGTAGCGCGCATTTCGCGGATGAATTTGATGGCTGGGAGGAAGGGTGTCGTCAGTTCTCATCCTCAGCACGGTCGAACCCTAACGTAACACGCAAAACGTAACGTTGCGAGTTGAAGGACCGAAACTCACCCTCCCTGACAATATCCCTCATACTCTCTGGATCCGCGCCCGCGCCATATCCCTCCGGGAGCTCCTTCCACAGCAAGCGGAAGAACGCATTCTGCCGGAGGTACTGCTCGATGCTTGGCGCGACGATGATGGGCGGGATTTCGTCCTGGACGGCGTATCGCATGAGGGGCGCGACGCCCATGACGGCCTCGAGCATCGCGAGCTCGTTCTTGAGGTGGCGCGCGTAGCGGATGGCTAGGTGGTGGTTGAGTGAGTAGGAATGAATAAGGATGAGTGAATAAACGGGGGCATGGATGGGATGACAGGGCGGACGACAGGGGTAGAACGGCGAAGAGGAAGACGGAAGAGGGGAAGATGGTGAAGAGGAAGACGGTAGACGGAAAGACAGCAAATACATACCACGATCGAGTAGATACATCCAGCCGCCCTGGAAGGCGTTTCCGCGTGGGTATCCGGTCCCAGGATTGAGCGCCGGGCGCATCTCGAGCGGGAGGACGTCAAAGAGATCCCAGAGCTGGAGCACCGTCTTGCGGTACTCCTGGGGGTCCTCGATGGGGCGGATGATATGGGGGACGACGGGGAAGACAGCCATGGCCGTGATATGATAGATCGAATGAAATAATCGAGATAGATGACTTGGCGAGGTCGGGGCACGCGCGTCAAAGGTAGGCGTGGTTCGTCGCAGTGGTCGGGTCGTAGTGAAAGAGAACGTTGCACTTATTATCGGATCCGTAAGCCGGCGGAGGGAACAAGACGCTCGATCAACGAGGCGGGAGCGAGGCGTGTGGGATTGGTGGCATGACTCGCATTCACGCCGGGGCTTATAAGAAACGCGCCTTATTGTCTTTTGTCCGCCATGCGAGGCGCCGATAACGGCCGGAGAAGTATGCGGATGGACCAAAGCAGTATGCGATGCGCCAAAAGAGCGGCGGGAAGCATGGTGATGGTGATGCGGAGGGCGTCAATTATGGACGATCTATTGTGATGGCGGGCGCGAGAACAATAGCAGGACAATAATGCGGGACCGATGTGCCTGCACGAGGCCGTACGTCTTGTTGAGACACGTCAGTCATATATCAACGATGATGTGGGAGTCAGATATATGTTGTCGCGTCCGAAGCAAGAGAATAGCAATGGCCAATGTTGGTCGAGCTCGAGTCAATATGGTTGAAGACAAGAATGGTTCCGGAGGCATAGCCCGTCAATTGACCGGCTCCGGTGATCAATCGTTCGCTCGCGTGGAGTGCACGTGGAGCACAGCAATCGCTGCCAGGTCACAGACGTCACAACTGAAGTTAGACTTTGCTGGGCAACAGAAGGGTCATTCACTCATGCCTTCGCCTGAATGTCATCTTAGGGCAGTTTCATACATTGTCCTGTACTTAAAAGTAAAGTAGCAGGCGCCAGAGGCCCCTAGCATCGCGGTTATGGATGGTATCTGGTGATGTGCAGTAAACCGACGGGTAGTCCGGGATGAGTAGAAGCAGCTCTTCAAAGCACGACGTTGAGTATTGCTTCTGCACGCAACATTGATACAGTAGTAGGAGGGATAACATATCTGCATGGTTCACTCGTCATTCATCCTAGGCTCGTTAGCGGCCTTCACCGAGTCTCTGTCTGTACTGCACGCATTTCGAGAGGATACATTTAGGTACTTACGCCACTTAAGCACTTGGTAATAAACTTGAACGAAAGTTCAACGAAATAGCATGCCCACTGTGCGCCACGTGCATAGCACGCGAGCGAATGAATGTGCAGGATCGCGCGCTCTTGCGCTTCGCAATGACCGTCATCTCGATTGCTTGAAACTCCTACTGCCATTCAATGGCATTCCTCTGTCCCTCCGCCATGTTCGCGACATCCAACACCGCGATGTCATCGATCAGTTCCGGGGTACTCGCGTGGGCGAACATGTCTCGCGGGGTCAGCTGAACGGACGGACCTAGGCGCGCACATCTTACGTCTCCGACGCACACTCGTCCCCGCTTCTCCTGAACGACGACGGCCTTCAGAATGCTCCGCCAGTCACCCATCTTCCTTCGGGGTCAGCGCCTGCGCCTCCCCGCCGCGTGGCGCGCGTACCACGATGAGTCTTTCGGATATCGTGCGGCCAGAGTGCATGAAGTGCCCGATTGTGCGTAGCTGGCCCCTCTAGAACGAGTTTCATCAACTCACAATGGTACATCGCGCTAGATACACCGGAGCAGCTGGCGAACCGCGCAGCGAATGGGTCCCTGCAGCGCTACGCCGACATGCTGCGCTCGCACGGGCATCGGGCCGCGAACATCGACCCGCTTGGCCTTGTCGCGCGCGATCCAGTCGCCGCGCTCGATCCGTCGCGCTACCACCTCAGCGGCGCCTACGACGTCGACGGCATCATCTTCGCGGGCGAGGGGCAGCAGGGACCATGGGAGCTAAAGGACATCGTAGAGCACCTGAACGCGGTATACGTGGGCCGCGTCGCGTATGAGGTGCGTGGTCATGCTCTTCTGACCATTGCACAATGTACTGAACTGCTCGGCAGTACATGCACTCCCCACACAAGGCCGAACGTCTCTGGTTCATGCGCCACCTCGAAGCGCGCGAGCAACGTCTCGCGCCAAACCGCAAACGCATCCATTCCCTCCTCGCTAAGAGCGAGGCCCTGGACAAGTTTCTACAGCTCAAGTTCCCCAACTTGAAGCGGGTACGTCCTGTTGTATACCCTCCGTCAGCTTCCTCATTGATAGGGGCCACCGACTTCAGTACGGCCTCGAAGGTGGCGAATCCATGATCCCGGCGCTTGACTCGTTATTCCGCGTAGCAGCGCAAGGTATGCGTGATCCCTTTGGCGTCCTGGCATGGCGCTTAGACTGTCATAGCTGGCGTTGAGCACACGGTGCTCGCTATGCCCCATCGCGGACGCCTCAACGTCCTTCTCGGACTGCTAGGCTACCCTCCCGCAGGCCTGTTCCGCAAGATCAAAGGCGGCAGCGAGATCCCGGAGGAGTTTACCGAAGGAGAGGTGAGTAGCTGCTCCGCATATTCATTCATGTACAGCAGCCGTGCCCCCGTAGTCCTCGATTTTGCCGCTGTCCATCGCGCCTGCATTCCTTTCCTCTATACATTAGACGTCGAACTGACCTCACTCCAGGAAGACGTTCTCGACTACCGTGCGGCTGAAGGCGACGTGCTCAGCCATCTCACCGCAGTCAAGGATCTGGAGTACGACGGACGTCACATCGAGGTCGAGCTCCTGCCGAATCCATCTCATCTGGGTGCGTTCGAGCTTATCCCTTGCCCTCTTCAGTCCTTCCTTCCATTTCCTCCTACTTACCTTTTACCCTCACACTCATCACTGCTTCATACGTGCAATGCCTGATCAACTAACCCCGCAGAGGCCATAAACCCCGTCGCCCTCGGCAAGGCGCGCGCCAAGCAATACTCCCTCCTCAAATCCTCCCCTGCCGACTGCGCTCTCGGCGACCGCGTGCTATGCGTCCAGGTGCACGGCGACGCGAGTTTCACGGGGCAGGGTGTGGTCATGGAGGGTATTGGGCTGAGTAATCTGCCGCACTATACGACGGGGGGCAGTGTGCATTTGGTGGTGAAGTGAGTTTCCATCCCAGTGCCCACGAGCAATACTGCGATGCACCCGGGCTATGAGGCTGACAGCAGTGTCTCTGTTCTGCAGTAATAAGTGAGTTATGCTCCCATTGTGGGGGACACAGGAGTAAGAACTGATGCGATGACTAGTATCGGCTACACCACACCGGCTCATGGCGCGCGCTCGTCGATGTACTGTTCGGATATTGGGAAGATGGTCGGCGCGCCGGTTCTGCATGTGAACGGGGATTATCCCGAAGGTATGTTGTCTTTTCTGCGAGAGGGAAGAAGGTTAAGTGGACTATTGTCAGATGTTGAGCGCGCGATGGAGGTCGCTTTTGCGTACCGCGATCGCTTCCGGAAGGTATGCTAGGTGACATGTGACTCAGAAGCTGAGAAGTAACAACGCACCGCAGGACGTGATCGTGGACTTGCTCGTCTACCGGCGATGGGGGTGAGGCCGTTCTCTCCATCCATTTTCCTCCTTTTGACGCTCTTTCTGGACAGACATAACGAGCTTGACGTCCCCGACCTCACCAGCCCGAAGATGTACGAGAAGATCCGCGCACGGCAGTCCGTTCCGCAGCTATACGCCTCGAGACTAGTGGTGAGCTCACCTCCCCCCACTATAGAACCCAGGCTAACAATTTTATATCTTAGGCCGACGGCACCCTCACCGCCAAAGAAGCTGAACGCGAGCGCACCGAGTACAGGGCCCAGCTCGAAGCCGAACTCGCCCGCGAGGCGGCGACGGACCCCACCACCGGCAAGCCCGCCTACCAGCCCGAGTGGAAAGCCTCGCCCGGGTGGGAGCAGATCGTGTGGCCGGCGTCGGCGGCGGCGGTCCGCGAACCTAGCACGGGTGTCGAGGAGAGCACGCTGGCGCAGATCGGCCGCGCGAGCGTGGCGGTTCCGGAGGGCTTTGTGAGTGTCTTTGAAAGTGGTTTGGGATGCGTATGGGCAGCCTGGAGAGGGATGCTCACGAAGGACGTTGCAGGCCCTTCATGACAAGCTCCGGCGGCACATCAAGCACCGTCTGCAGGCTATCGACGCCGGGAAGGGCCTGGACTGGGCGACGGCTGAGGTATGCATGCATATTCCTGCTATATAGTCATCCTCGTCACAACCTGACTTCACCCTCGCAGGCAATGGCCTTCGGCGCTCTTCTCCTCGAGGGTAACGACGTCCGCATCTCCGGGCAGGACGTCGGACGCGGGACGTTCAGCCAGCGGCATGCAATGCTCGTGGACCAGCAGACGGAGCGGACGGTCGTCCCGCTGAATGACTGGGCAGAGAAGGGCGACACGGGAAAGAAGGGCAGTGGGAGGTTGGAGTTGGCCAACAGTGAGTCTCGGGTAATTGTCTTGGGACGATAGCGCTGATGCGGCCTCCGAATAGGTTCACTGAGCGAAATGGCCGTGCTTGGGGTATGTGATATCTGCCATGTCAATACGCGCGGGTACTGATCTCGTCATCAAGTTTGAGTACGGTGCTAGCTGGGAGCGGCCGACGCTGTTGCCCATATGGGAGGCACAGGTCCTTCACTCGTTCTGCGACCCGCTCTCGAGTCTTGCTGAGTGCCTTGGTATAGTTCGGCGACTTCTTCAACGGGGCGCAAGTCATCATCGACACCTTCATCTCGTCGGCGGAGAGTAAGCGCATTATGACTCTACTGTCTTACTCGCCCTAACCTTGACCTCAGCTAAGTGGCTCCGGCAAAGCGGGATAGTGCTCCTCCTGCCCCACGGCCTCGATGGCGCGGGTCCTGAGCACTCCTCTTCGCGTATTGAGCGGATGCTGCAGGTGCGCCTTCTCCGTCATCCGTCGCCATCTCGCAGCGCTCAAGCTGTCCGTGTAGCTCACCAACGACCCCTTCGCCTCCCAATCCACGGAGCCGAACGTAAACATGCATGTCACGTTCCCGACGACGCCGGCGCAGTACTTCCACCTCTTGAGGCGGCAGATGGCGCGCAACTTCAGGAAGCCGCTAATTGTCGCTGGGCCGAAGGGCTTGTTGCGTCTACCGGTAAGGTTCCAATACCGTGCATAAAGCATCGGCATGCTCAACTAGTTCGCAGGCTGCCGGTTCCTCCCTCGCCGACATGGCGCCGGGCACCACATTCCAGCCAGTGCTCGACGATCCTGCGATCTCCGACCCCTCGAAGGTCGACCGCGTCCTCCTTGTCTCTGGCAAACTCTACTACGAGCTCGCGAAGGCCCGCGACGCGTCCTCGCCGACCACCGCCATCGTCCGCCTAGAAGAGCTTGCGCCCTTCCCCTTCGCCCGCCTGCGCTCCGTGCTCGAGCGATATGCAAACGCGTCCCGGTTTGTGTATGTACAAGAGGAGCCGCGGAATCAGGGCGCGTGGGGGCATGTGGCGGCGCGCGCGAGTTCGGGTGTACTTCCGGAGGGGAAGGAGCTGGAGTATGTGGGGCGGGGTCCGAGTGCGCTGCCTGCTCCAGGTCTCGGGACGCTGTATAAGGCGCAACAGGCGGAGATTATCAGGCGAGCGCTGGCGTAGGTAGGAAGATGAAAGCATTGCAGCGGGAGCTTTGACTGTATCCAGATAGATATACTGAGAAGCAAAGGATATGCAAGGATTTGAACATGTACAGACAGCACCTCGAGTAGGAAGCGCGGTTTTTGGAGCGGCGGTACGCTGACTTCCGTGTTGCGAGCTGCGTATGCGTCGATGCGTGAGGCAGGTGAGCAATCGTTTTGACCGGTGTTGCGGGGGCGTCTGACGAGGACTGATCAGAAGGTGCTCAAGAAGCAGCGAACTGGAAATTACTCACCCTGAAGTACCTCTGCAAGGACGACAACACGCGTCATGCCACTGAAAATGATGTAGTCGACGCGCTCGTGCCCATTCTTCGTGCGAGCGCACGCGTGATAGCGGAAAGCGTGGCCCCTCCCCTGTCCGATGGCGCTGCAGCAATCGTCAGCTTGACTGAAGAAATTTGGCACGACACAGTACACTTCGACATCTGTTCGCAGGAGCTGGACCTTACCTTACCCAGAACCAATGATCCATATCTTAGCGCGGAGATGCCTGTGGAGGAAGAGAAAGTGGTCGAAGGGGAGAAAGTCGCAGCAGTAGCGCTGAGGGTGACCAGACGTGCCGGCCATGCTCACTCGCACGCTCTGATGAGCGCAAAGGTTCTCGTCGGAGACACAGCCAGGCGACTTCGGGGGGCTAGCGGTTGATACTCCCTAAAATGGTCCTTGGAGGTGAGCAATGAGACGCGAGTCGATGTGCAACCACTGACCTCAGTCTCAGACCGCTCGCGAGCTTCTCGTTGTACACACATTCGCCGATCTGTCATTCTTATACGGCAGTGATGTGGATTCATGTAGACGTACTATATACGCAGTCGTAGAGTGTCCGAACAGACGACATATGCACCATGATACGAGCCGCAAATTGTCCACCCTTTATCTTCGTCAGAGAACATGAATGCATGAATAGGAAGCACGGGTAAGACAGGGCGACAGACCTCCCCGATGAGCGACCGCCCTTCGTAAACATCCCCGGGGTATGCCCCACCACTCGTACGTACAGAGACCAATGAATATCCAACTCGCCATTGATCGCCACTGTTCCAATCGCGCGCATACTGTCATCCTAGAACGCCGCCTCGGTGATCTCCCCCCTCGACGAGAAGCGGGGCAACAGCCGATGTAGCTCGTCCACAAAGCGATTGTCCAGCCGACGGAAGAGGAAGAACCGGAGTGCCTTGAGCTGCTCAAATTGCGGCGAGGCGAGGAGGTCGTCCAGTTCCGCCCAGTAGGTTTGCCTGAATCTGTGATGAGTTCACGTGAATATAGCGGTGACAAGAGTGGTCTCACTTGTCTGGGCTGATGATCCCGCAGTCGAGCGTGAAGACGAGGTCCTGGACGGTGTCCATCGTCAGGCCCTTGACGAATGGGAGGATGAGCCACTCGGCGACGATGTCGAGGATGATGTGCCGCAGGTTCGGGTTGTGGGGTAGGCGGAGCATGTCGAGGAAAGCCTCTGCGACGTAAGTGAGTGTTGAGTGCGCCTACGGGATATGGAATACGCACGTTCTTCCGCCTCCGAATAGAAGGTCCCGTTCGCGGTAATCTCCACCTTCAGCTCGTCCAGCGACGGCCCCGCGGTCTTGAGCAGCTCCTGCGACTCCCAGATAACATCGATCGGCACGCGGTAGTTGATGAAGGCAAGGTGGAGCGCGCGCAGTCCTTTCCTATAGCGGATCCCGTTGGCAAAGACGGTAAGGACGTCCCGGCTAGCGTCCTTCAGCACGAGGGCCTTAAGGCGCTCATGTGTGGGGGTAAACGTTGGGCCGCGAGTGACGGTGCCCACACGGCACCCACGAAGGGTGGCAAGCTCGAGTGACTTGAGGGCGATGATGGGAAGGAGGAGAGTGTGGGAGTACGGGAAGGTGACCCAGTCAAGCTCAAGGGCGGTGACGCGCTCGAAGTTGGTGAGGGTATGGAGCCCGGCGGACGTGAGCTCGCCGACGCGTACGGAGTCGAAGGTGAGCTTCGTGATGGAGGTGAGGACAGCGGAGAGGGGGAGCCCGTCACTGGTGCGCCAGTGTAAAAAGTTGTCCATCACGTCGAAGTCGGCCTTCGACTCCTTCGAGCGGATGGTGAGCGACTCGATCGGGAGCACGCGCAGGCCGGAGTAGGGGGGCTTAAGCAGTTCGAAGAACTCGTCGAGCTGGTCCTGGTAGCGGACAAGCTCCTTCTTGGACATGCGCAGGCGGCTCGCTTCGATGTGCCAGACGCGGCATACGAGCGCGCAGATGGAGATCGTGGCCTTGTCCTCGCTGTGATAGCGCAGGATCTGCCCGATCAGCTCCGAGGGAAGCTCGCCGAGCGCAGGGGCATGGTCCCTAGGGTTGGCGATCCGGTTGTAGGACTGCGACTGTGGTCGCAAAAAGTCAACTTCCCGGATCCGGGTAGGCAAAATTGCGAGCACGCACCGGCCGGTGCACCAGCTGCGAAGATTTGCTCGACATCGTGTTTGAAGGCGATGGGGAGTTGAATTGTGGTCAACGACAGCACGTCCTTCACGGGTCAAGGACGTTGCTGATGATGGTCAGAGACAAGCGGCGAGAGCGCGCGCAATCAACCTCGTGGCTGCCCCGGAATTACCCCGCCGCATCTGGTGACCCTCAGGCTTTCCGTCTTCCAACGGACGAGATCTTAGCGCTGTATCCTATCTTGACATTCGATAGGCGGAGATAGGTACTTTGGATACAAGAATAGGAAGTATGTCTGTAGACAGCGCGTCGCGATAGTCCCTCGGGCCTCGTCTGAGGTCTCACCACATTTCGATCTCCGACGCGTCCTGCAGTCCCCTCGCCCGCGTACTAGCAGATAGATTGTCCCCTCTTGCCAGCTGCTGCGACTTGAGCAGGTTCAACTTCCCCCACCCCAACTCGATCCCAAACAGACCTGGCAGCGCGTCCCACACCTTCCGTTTGTAGTCGCCGTAGTCTGCATGCGCCCGCCAGAAGCACGACTCGCAGAGCACTCCGCGAAGGGCCTCCCATCGCGAGTCGAAGCCATGAGCGTCGAGTGGGTCATCGCACCAAGCGCGCTGGGCGATATGCCGCGTACGCGCCGCGGGGCATGCCAACGGGTCCTCCTGCGCACAACCAGGCGGGACGACGAGCGTAACAAGACAAGCGTATGCCTTGTACTGCCAGCCTAGGTCGTGCGTGAGTGTCAACGCGGGCCGGCGCCACTGCTCCGGTAAGATGCGCAGCTTTCCGCGCCACTCCATGCCGTCGAGCAGTTCGTCTCGCGAGCAAGCAGTCGCGGCGAGGTATAGGGCTGTCGGCAGGATCCAGGTGGCGCCGGCTTCTCCAGCTGCAATGGCCACGGCGGTGTGCAGCGCGCCATTGTTGATGAAGGCCGGTCCAGCGGGCTCAACGTGAGGAGGGAAGTCGACGAGGCGTGTCGGGTAGAAGGGTGCGAGATGCCCGAGGGCGCGTCGACGAAGATACGCGACCTGATACCGGTGGCTCATTCGCAGTACGGTCTCGATGACCCCAAAGTCCGCCGCAGGGGGGAAGCGTTCGAAGTACCTTGGAGATCGGTTAGGTCGCAAGGCGCGTAGCAACGACATAGTCAACGCACTCTGGGATGAACATCGCACTGAGGAGTTCCTTCATATCCTCCGGCGCGTCCTGGACCACGATGTAGTGGCACCCTTCTCGATATCCATAGTAGGCGCTCCGCGCCGCCAAGCTTCCATCGTCCTCGTTTGCCATGATCGACTGGAATACGGCGGAGTGCCGTGCGAGAATGTCTCGCTCGACACGGAAGCCGAGGTTCCCTGCCTGTACGACGATCTTCCCGTCGCCAGGAAGCCAGAGCTCCGGGCACCGCTTAACGTAGAGGTGCGGCGGCGGGAAGACGCGATCGAAATTATCCACGTCGTGCTGCATCGGGCGCGATGAGGGGCGCGCTGACGAGAGGTTGAAGGGCACGCACCATTCTTATGTGGTATCGGAAGCTAAGAGTGGCCGTCTGGGACAGCGACTCAAAGAATCACCATGGTCCAGGCGCGCCATGATGGTTGCTTTCGAGCTGTTCAGTCACCCTTTCGGAGAAAGATGTGATCGCTGTTGTGATGTGATGTTCCCATTCATGACCGTCAACCACCATGGGCTCCCGACTTTTGTTCATTTTTGTCTATTCTCCTACGTCTTGACTGACATTTTCGACAGCATATAAATTTCTTTGAACTGTCAGGATTAACACAAGTCCCCCGTATAGAACGGACGCCATCTGCGCGGCGCGTGAACGACGGTCCCATCCTTGTCGTTGGTGCTACTAGCTGCAGCGAAGACACTATACTCTGAGCCCTCTTGCTCCTTGTTGGCGCTATATATATGTGAGTTATCTTCAAAGATGACCGCTTTGTGATGTTATTCATATGGCCTGTGACGGTGTGCCTTCGAACACAGCAAAACTCGAATACGCGTTCGTCAGCTCAACCGTGACTGCTATCATCATCCTCGGGGAAAACCATCTACTACGTATGCACAATGGAGATAGCTTTCAGCATCCCGAGCCCTTAAGTTTGTCATTTCCGCTGAGGTCAGAACTTGCAATTGCCCTACTCTGTACAACTCCTCTCGGGTTAGAATTTATCCCATCTGGCGAGTTTGTTGCTTCCTCCGCAACTTAGCGATCTTTGCCCCTCCTTTGCTTGATGCCCATCGATGCATTGACGATGGGGCCCTCATCCCCGGCGCTTTTGGCGCGCAATCGCAGGTCCCGGTATGTCTTCTTGAATAGCATGTATCTTGCGGGCATACGCCAACCATCTGACTCTCCTCGCAATCATGACTCTTTCCCAGAATTTTCGCTCCGACGCACTGACAATTTTCGAACATGCAGGTTTCAAAGCTGCCACGCGTACATCACGTGACTGTGGAAGGTGATTGCTTTACTCCCGCTGTGATCCGTGCGGGACGGTCTCTGGGACGCGACTTCGACGCGGTCCACGATGAGTGAGCTATAACATTCGTCCCCTCCCTCTTCGATGCCTCTGATATCTGCCCCAGCCAAGTTGCTCCAGGATTCTCGCGCCTCCCTAAAACGACTCGCGGCCCGCGCAAGCCGCGAGTTTCAGCAAATCAAGTTTTGCCCGTCTTCTAGGGACTTACAGGTCAGTGGCGAGTACATGCGTACGCTAGTGCCACTAGGGCTCGTATCGAGATATATGAACGCTGACTTTGCTATGCAGCGGCTGATTCAGTCGAAGATTGCACGGATACGTATCAACAAGTCTCGTGCGAGTCCCATCGACCGCCTCCCGCCGGAAATCCTCACTGAAGTCTTCATTTTTGCGGTCGAGTCTCTTCCTGACGGTGAGAGAATGCGAATGGCTATGACCATTGCGCGCGTAGACACGTTCTGGCGACTCGTCGCACGCTCCATCCCACATCTGTGGACCTCTCTCTTCGTCGAGTCAGCTCACGACATGAACCGATACCGCAGCCACTACATCAATCTAGCTGGCGACCTCTCACTGCGTGTGCATTGCGCCACTTCCGCCACGACTCTGCTGTTTCTGCGCGACTTTCCGTCGGATACCCTTCATAGATTCACTTCCATGCAGCTGGCGAGTCCTGTGGACATCCGCCGCCCTTGGCCATATACGCAACGCCTGATACACCTAGAGGAACTTACCATCAACATCGATTACCCCAAGCCCCCGCTAATCTTCGACGAGGGGCGAGATATCATGTCCTTCCTTGCTGCGCCCCAATTGAGGTCCTTGACCATCAACATAAGGGAACTTGGCTTCAACCGGGACTTGTGTTTCAGACACCTTTTCATAACGCTCACCTCACTGACCATCGTAACGGACGGTGATGAGGGGCTGCTCTCCATGTTCACTGTGCAGAAGCTCTTGCCGCAATGCAGCCGGTCGCTGGAGAAGATTGACATCGACGTCGGGTTCGTGTTTGATGGGGATTACCAAGGACAGATGGACATCATGCCCCACTTGGCGTTCATCCGGATGGGTCGCAGCGGCTGCGAGCTTCTCCGATGCATCGAGGCGCCCAACGTGACGGCCATGTCCTTCTCATCTCCCCATCCCAGCTTCGCGCGCGACCTCCTATCCTTCTCGTCGAAGGCCCTTCTTCTTTCGCATCTCCGGCGACTGGAGATCAAGCATTGGCGGGGTAACAGCGAGGACGGAGAGCTACTCGCGCAAAGCATGGGGGCGATGGGAAATCTCCACCAGTTGTGTATCGCGGGTTCCTTCGTACCGCTGGAGCTCGTGCGAGCCTTGACTCTCCTTGAGGATGCGCCGCCGTTGCTCCCCGAGCTGCGTACCTTAGAGGTTGTGGATCTGACAAACGAGCACGAGCTACGTGATGCGCTCCGAGAGTTGTATGCGTCTCGGAGGGGCATCGACATGGTTTTGGGAACGATGGGCGCGGCACTGTAGGGGAATTGGCGTCCGGGACCTAACTCAATAGGGAGATCTTCAGAAGAGGTGATTGGCTGCTACTCCTCGAACGTCCCTTCCCATTCTGACGTCGATCATGGCAGACTTGTGCGCAACCAGTAAGCGCGGGATGTTATTCCTCGACGACGAAGATCATCTTGGTTCCGCTTGCACCTCGATTGTGCTCCCGATGCTGCGATGGAGATGACGGACTTACTGGCAACGTGTGCTTGAGAAAATCGTGACACCTCGGACGTGGCTTATAGTTGAATAAAGACCGTCATATTGGCGGTATGGAGTACATGATAAAGCGCTACAAAGAGCCTAGTATGTATTCGCAATGTCGAATACCTGATCGCACGAGAACCACAGCGTCGTATGCTTGAGCGCTGAAAAGATTGCTGGACAGCTTGCGAGCAGGGTCAGCACTGAGTCGAACAGTTGTTGGTCTTCAAGTTGGCCCGCTCATGCATGAATGCGTGACCGGCTGGACTTGCGAGCGAAGGAAGGCCTGACAAGCCGGGGCTTGCAAGAATAATTGAGAATGCTTAGTGATGTGAGAAGAGAAAGGCGTGCGCGCATCAAGCAGCGGACAAAGGTGACCGTTATTACAGTCATGGATCGACGCCCTGATATCTGCATTCGCCGCGACGTCGTGTAGAACTTGGCTGTCGGGCGAGGAACCATTAGTGCGGCGCGACCACGCCCGCCATTGTGCCAACTTTCGAAGATAAGTCCAGTTCGACCTACTCGCGTGCATGCACTGAGGTCGACGCGCTCACGCGAGTTATGCGAAGCGTACGATCATGGGGCTCGGCGAGCGACACGATGGAAGGAGTCTATCGCCTCGCAAGGCGATCTCGCGGAGTATGCGAGAGCATTGTAGATCCTGAAGAAACTAGCCACCCGCGTGCCCGATCTGTCCGAGCATGTGACGACCAGTTGAGGTCGGTGTAGCGCATCGTAGGCGAAGGCCGTCGTTGCAAGCGATGCTGGCGAGCATTGATGCCTATACGGGCTGCAAATGCATTGGTCCGCTAATGAGAGACGACTCGGATGGCAGCGTGGACGTTGGCGTGAGGAACTCGAAGAGCTTGAAAGATGGGAACGGGCGCATCGCTTCTTGTTGATCTGGGTGCTATGGATGGGGCGCTTCGCTGAAGAGAACAAGACGCCGATGACCCGAGTGCCGAAGGAAGGGCGGGCGTGACCAATTGCGGTCTAAACCATGGATGGGACTGCAAGTTCCTCGACCCGTAGTTTTGATGGGTACTCAATCATCCTTGCGAAGAGTCAGAGGGATGAGTGCCGGAGAAGATGTGGACACGCACCTCGTCGTATAACGCCCAAGGGTGGATCATCGAGGCTCTCGCGCTTAACGCTGGACTCTAGGAAGCACAATCATGAACGCGTACGGGAGCGTTGAACCTGGAGGTCAAGTCATAAGCGACGTGTATACAGATACGAGCGTCCGATGTCGTACATGAATAGTATGGTGCGTAAGCGAGCGGCATGATACCGGGGCCAACTCATGGGTAGCGAGGTTCATTATGGGTATCGTTCGTGACGCGCGATTGCGAATATCGTTTGTGAGGAGAACAATCGAGTGGGTCGTGAGCAGTCGGTGCGTGTCGCGGTCGGCGTCTGTCAAGGAAGTCCTTCGTCGCATCAGCATCGGGGGAGGAGGAGGGGAAGTATGTAACGGCGCACCGCAAAGCATGTCCGAATCAACCGCGCCCGTCGATGGGCCGATTTTTGAGGCGGTGATGGCCTGCGAGAAAGAAAGCAACCAACCATCTGCGAGGGATCTCGCATAGTGGAGTATCTTGCTGACTTGAGGATGAGTGTGTGATGAGGACAGAGTGCAGCCACGGCTTGTGGGACTCGGTCGCTGGGTAAGGAGGTAATGGTTAGCAGGCGAGAGTTGCTCATGGTAGCACACCTGATGCATTGCATGGGACCTTCTGTACCAATTACGAGCATCGCCCAGCGCGGACTACCCAGCTCACGAGCAACGCCTCGAACCAGTATGGGTAGCCTGCTGTAAAAGCAGCAAAGGAGGCGCGATGTGAGGCCATGCAAGAGGAGGACTCGAGGGACGAGCATGATATCGATATTTTGTAGTCTTTCTCGGTCTGCAGTTCGTCGTTCGGCGAGGGAACGACAGCGAAGTGCGAAGGCAAGCGCGCCGTTCGGCGAAGTCGGCCCGGGATACTCGGCTAATGCCGGCCAAGCGTCGACGAGCAACTTGCCTCCCACCATCAAGTATAGGATGGGTTATATCCAGGTGTGTAGAGTCGCACTCCTTTCAATATACTGGTATGCTTTAACATGAGCTCAGATTAGGATATCTGACTATGGTGGGGTGCATCCGGAATCCCGCCGGACCGACTCCCAGGAAGACGCACTCAGCTTAGACGGTGACACTGTGCTCGCGGACGCGTCTGCTCTGCTCGAATATGCGCAGTCTCTAGTCGAGCCTGGGCTGCAGCGGCGCCGACTCGTTCTCTCGTCTACCGAAATCAAAAACATCCGGAAATTTGCGCCCGTGCTCGTCGCTCAAATCGAGCGCATTAGCACTGTCAAGAAAAGGATCGTCGCTTCCGGCGAACAGAATTTCGCCACCCAAAACTACGACCTTTCTGCAGCTCGAAAGAGGCTGCTCCGCCAACTAGGGCTACACAGGTCCCTCATCGCTCCGATATGGCGTCTTCCGCCCGAGCTGCTGTCGGACATCTTCCTTCATTACAAGGCACAGCACGAGGATCGGGCTGCCTGCGATGCGCACTTCATGATGCGACTAGCGCAGGTTTGCTATGTTTGGCGCGAGGTGGCGCGAGATACTCCATTTCTATGGACGCGCTTCACGGCCATGCGCTGCTCGCGGATGCCCGAGGTCGTCAACGCCGAACTGGTCGCGCTGTCCAGGACCGCGCCTCTGACCATACATCATGACGGCGATGACCCAGAGGACAGGATACTGCTGCGTCTACTGGATCAGCTACAACCTCACGCAGCGCACTGGGGGTCGATCAAGTTGAGCGGCCGTGTCCGCACCTTTGCACAACTACCTCTCGTCGCTCTTCCCGCTCTCCGCGAAGCAAGCCTGACATTCTATGACACTTGGCCGCGAGTCGTGGAGTTTGATGAAGTTCTCTTGTTTCTCGAGCATGCCCCGTGGCTCGAGCGGCTCAATGTCTCGTCGGACTCTATCACATGGGACGAGGACGAGGAAGAGGACGAGTTCATAACATTCCAAATCCCGCAATTCTTTCACCTCACGCACCTGTCGGTCAGTCTGCCTCGCGCGCGTCTGTCGAAAGACGATTTGATGCTCGGCCTTTCCCCATTCACCGATTCGTTGGTTTCCATGACGCTTCATACGGACCTCTTCGTGCCTCCTGCTCATTTGGACCATACCGCGGAGCCGACACCTTTCCCCGCGCTTCGTATCCTCCACCTCAGTCAATCCGCCGGCGAGATCCTCCCGTTCATCATCGCCCCCTCATTAGACGAGCTCACGTTATCGGAGACCGGGGAGACCCCGTTCGTCTCGCTCGCCGCCTCCGCCGCCCGGCCAGAGAACGCGATCGCATCCCTGCGCAAGGCGACTCTAACCGCGGTGCGTCCTCTGGATCATCATGCGGTGCTTGAGTGTCTGGAACAGATGGAGGGACTGAAGGAGCTTCATCTCCGCGGTGATCTATCGCCAGCGCGCATCTCTACGTTCTCGCTCGACCTATCACGGAGGATGACATGTCTCGGCGCGCGGGTGAGCGCGTCGCGTGCTGCGAGTTTCCTCGAAACCAGGCACGGGCTAGCGGGACACGGCGAAGGAGCGTTGAGTAGAGCGGCTTCTATTGAAGGAACGGCGGAGGGCAGATATGGGCCTGACGAGCCGTGCAGCAAGTGCGCGCCGCCTGGCGACATGGATGCGCCGAAACCGTTGTTGCCTTCTTTGGTGGAGCTCAAGGTCGACAGCATGCCTCCGGACTATGGGATTCACTGGCGTGCGATGCTTCGATCGAGGCAGGTCCCGCGCGTGTGCGGGGGCTGGCTGGTACCGGAGCTGAAGGTCGTGTCGGCATGGACGTAGAAGGGGTGGAGGGGTGGAGGGGCGGAGGGGATTGAGCATGGTGGATGTACATTAGATATTACGATCGCACTGTTCCGTACTCTATATGATTGCGTATATCTTGGTATACTCAGACACGGATTCCCTCGGAATCCTTCTCGCTGCGCTTGGTCGCTTGGAGCGGGCTGACTTTGAACTTAAACAAGTTAACCATTGATTCACGTGAGGATCACGACTGATAGCGGGCCGATTGCCGCCGACGGACCGGTCGCCCTATGCAGCGTGTTCTGCACGAGGAACCTTCATCCTCTTCGCCGCCGAACTAAGCGTGAGTGCTCTCCAGGAGGCTTCCTGCTCCATGAACTAACTTTGACCGTCCGCGCAGACATGCAGGAACGTATAGAGACCGCGCTCAAGCGCGCTGCCGAAGTCGCGAACTTGGAAATGCAGCGCGAGAGCGTGGAGCTATCCCTGGACCGCCTGCAGGAGATACATGATCATACGGCGCTTCTTGAGGACGAGCTTGAGTTCTTGGACTTGGAGATTGCCGGCGTGGTCGACGTACCACGCAAACTGAACGATCTGATTGCCGTGCGGGGGAAGATCACCGCTCAGATGGACATCCACCGCTCTCTCTGCGCACCAGTACATCGCCTCTTCCCGGAACTGCTCTCGGAGATATTTGTCTACGCGACGAAGTCGGCGTCGAAAACATGGGCATCGAAAACATCGCAGCTCGCGGTGGCATGCAAGCTTGCGAGCATCATCGCTGTCTGGCGTCGCGTGGCTCACGGAACGCCCTTGCTCTGGCCCTGCCTTCTCGCTGATGACGAGCATCAATGGAACACATATTTAGAAAGGATCATCACCCTCACTGGCTCTCTACCGCTTGTCGCGCACTGCCTCAGTACGAGAACGACAGAGCTGTTCGTGACCCAGCCCGCTATGCATGCGCGCAGATGGCGGGTAGCGACATTGTGTTCTCCCATCTGCGCTATAGTTCCTGCCGCAGCGCGTGTGGAGGCACCGACCCTCGAAGACCTGACAGTACATGGTATGATCTGTGATGATCCGGAGGCGCGCGAGGTCACAGACTATCTTGTACTGCCGCGCCTCCGCTGCTTGCGAGTCTTCCTCACAAACCGACTTGGCGTTGGCCAGGCCCTCATATTTCGCATGCCGCCCACGCTCACCTCGTTCACTCTCACTTTCAGGGCAACGGAGGCGGTCCTCCTCCACGTTGTGAACTTGCTGCATCAATGCGCGAGCACTCTCGAAAACCTGTTCGTCAATTTTGGAACTCGGATTGATGAACGCGGATGGTCGATACCTGTCTTCATGCCAGCCTTGAAGACTCTCACCCTGTACCAGGACGGCTGTCTACTGCTCGAATGCATCAACGCACCTGCAATTGAGCAGCTGACCATTGAGATTGCGCCGATGTTCTTCGTAGAGTCACTCACGATCTTTCTCGAACGTAACGATTCTTCTGTGTCCCATCTCATCTACGTCTGCATCGCCATCGTACCAGAGCTCGACGAGGACGATACAGAGATGCTTGTGCGATGCTTGGGAAGACTGGAGCGCCTCGAAGAGCTGCACTTCACTGATACGACAATCCCTCTCGATCTCGTGCGTTCTCTGATTTGCTACGAGAGTGTGCAGCCAGCCCTACCGAAGTTGCGCGTCCTCTCTCTGGACAGCCTGCCGACGCCGGAGCATGAGGCGGCACTGCGCGACGTGTACGCCTCGAGGAGGTGGAACAGGTGTATTTGTGGGATGGATATCGCCATACTTGAGGATCCGGATGAGGTCATCGCAGCCAATGCCTAGTATGCGGCAATGACGGAACTTCAGAATGGTGCGTATGTATCCGCTTTGAGTGCTCATCTTCACGCGCTCATTCGTGGCAGATTATGACTTTACAAGCCCGATTGATGTTTACCAGAGAATGTAAAGATGCCGTACTAGTGTAGCATCTTTCAGCGATTGATTTGACAGAGTTACAGCGCGAGATTGACCATATATTCCCGTCTCCCTTTCAGCAGATCGAATGGATTGGGAGAGCACGACAGTCGGCGCTCAAGCACGGAAGGGTCGGCCCGGATGAGAGCACTTGAGGGCCGGCTGCGCTGGTCTCAACAGGTTGTCTCGCGCTTTCATGTCGACACATACGTCCCATGCTTTGCTGCACATTCGCCTCGGCAATGAGCCCAGCCTCGTCTTGTGAGTACTAGTGTACTTGTCTGTTTCGTCCATGGTCCACTGCCTTCTCCCCCACCTCGCATGATGGAGACGTTTTGAACACAATGAAGTGAGCCCTCTGGTGTTTGTGCCCGAGGGAGCTCCTTGTGACTGGTTCTACAACGGTATCTGACCTCGCTCAATCCATGCTGTTTCTGTCCGTCATGGTGGCATAGACTCTGACCGGCTCGGACAGAAGTTTGGGCGATGCGCGCACGTCGCCCATCTCGTAAGGCATGTCCTCCCGTCTTCTGGAGTACGAGGTTCAACTGGGTTGGCGTATGCTTCCCGCCGCCTTGCGGAGGTGCGTCGTCATGAGCATCCCGCTCGCTATATATCTAACTAGACACCTTCAGGGCGAACGTTCGACGGGATAGCGGCCGAACATGACCTATCCAGCACGCACACTTCGATCGCGCGGCGGACGCCTCCCCTTGACTCTGCGCCATTTCCTGATCACGTTATATTGGGGTATCTTTCGCCGCTCCGAGTTCGAAGTAGCTCGATCGTCGACCCATACGGCGTTGACAAAGAAGATCGGACGAGAAATGCGGCCGACATCGCGCACGGCGTTCGCAGTCAACCGCACCCTGGCGGTCCTGTACTATCCTTCCACATCGACAGTGGCGATCATCAGCTCCCTGAGCATTGGACCGTCGCCCTTGCCGCGGTCGACCCTCAACATCATTGTCGGCTTGTTGACGACGCACTCCTCAGCGTCAAGGATACGATTCTCATTGTCGGCCGCCAAGAACTCGCCTTACGCGGATGCTCACGTTGTGCGACGTTCTCGTATGGAGGCCAGCTGTGCTCCCCTTCTATCACGGCAATCACGACTTCGACGGGCGGTCCTGCGCTCATCATCTGCGCCTATGAAGTCGTCGTTTACAGGCCCGGCTCGTCGACGCTCGATAGTTCTGCACCTGCATCCACCCCCGTACTTTATTGTTCACCAGCTTGGTCTGCTCCGACTTCCTCGATGTCGTCGTACAACCGGAAGACCCAATGGCGATCGCCTCGCGCGCGAAGCGTGCACGCCTCTGTCCCTCCACGCCGGCGCAGCCAAGCGCGATGAAGCGAGCAGCACCAGAATCGCGACGTTGAGTTGCGGACAATCACGTCTGCCGCGCTCGATGGTCACTCGAGCCCTTCGCGGGGCTGCGCACTTACGTCGTCCGCGCTCATGCGGGCAGACGCTGCTGTCGGATGCTGACTCGCGCGGCTTGCAGCCGTCGCAGGTCTGTCCCAGTCACGCTCGTGCTCATCCTCGTCGCGCACGGCCGCTCTTGCTGGGGCCGTCGCTCGCGGGGACTTGCCACGCGCGGTAGCTCGTGCGGGGTCTTCCGTCACCGCTTGTCGCAGAAGGATGATAGTCTCGCTGCCGCATCCATACACCGCCGCGCACGGACGATGCTTGAGCTCTCGATGCTGGTTGCGCGCCAAGAGGCGCGAGCTCAGCAAATACGCAGTCACGCAGGAAACGCCGTCGATTCGCGGAATGGGCGGCCTAGTACCCGAGATGCCTCGGCTCGGGCGCGTGCTGATATCGTCCGCTGTCGATACCCGTGCCTTCTCGTCGCTGAGCGTGCCTATCGGCTCACTTTCGCTTACGTCGCTGGTGGGTGCTTGAAATGTAAGCGCAGCGGTCACTAGATCGTGCGCCCTGCGGCCACGCCGGTTGCGGAGGGGGCGCTAGACGGAAAAGTGCGCGGAACTTCGGCGTCGTCGGAGCGGAGGGCGCGCTCGATGGCGGTTCCGCGTGCAAGAGATACGCGTACGCCGGTGCGTTTGCAGCGGTACGCGGAGGGAAGGTTGTGTGATCATGGTCGGCGGTGTATATTTTGGTAGGACCTGTATATGCTCATCGCCAGGGTTACGCACTTGTACTTCGAGCGGGTTTGGTTATACGGATATGCAATTCTCGTAAGAAAGGCACTTTTAGCGATTGGCAGTGATATAGGATAAGATCCTCTCGATGAGTCGAATAAACAAGTCGCGAACTCGGCCGTTCGCACGTCCTTGGCCTCGCATGATCTTCGCTGTCGTTCGCCCCGCTCGGCGTCAAACTGACATAAGATATGCCATGAAAGCAAGGGGTTTGGCGGATGGATCTGTGGTGGACATTCCTTCAGCATATCCAGATGAGCTTAATGATTCTGATCGGCGCGTCAATACGGGAGCATTTCCTTTGAGCTCCATCACGCTTCCGCGGACGTTCGTCTGCTGCGTGCATCTGAGCGTACCAACGATGCATACTCGGAAATGACATGATGAGACACTACGCGTCACTCACGAGCCTTAGATTGCTCCAAGATATGTATTTCGAAAGTAGTACAACAAATACACCGCATAAGACCTGTACGACAGTGCGACAACAACAGAAGACAGAAGGTAGGTGGCGACGCGGTGCGCCACGTTTGAATCGGTTCGATACACCATTAGATGATTTGGGTCATGCACCCAATGCACGTGAAGCGACGGAAGCGGTCCTCGCCGCGCAGCTTCCTCAGGTCCTTCGCAACAAGATACTTCGTGGCACGGATCCCAGCCTGCGGACCCCCGACCTCCGGATCGCGCACCCACTGTGCGGGATCGGGAACAATCTCCTCGCCACGACCATCCTTCACCATCTTGATCGCGTGCAGGATGACCGTCTCGAGCGTCTGCGGCGCCTCGCCCGGGTTCGTGCGCCGGCGGATCGGGAAGCAGGCGAGCTCTGCCCAGGTCGTCTCGTACCAGGCGAGCGCGCTCGCGGTGTCATCGATGTCCTTGTCGACGTCGGCGTCGACGCCGAAGCCGATGTAGGGCGCAGGAGGGCGCTCCGCTGGGCGATCAGGGCGTAGGACGTGGTGGAGGTGGCCTTGGTTCCAGTCGTCCAGGTGGTCCTTCATGTCAGCGACGGTGACCTGACTCCCATGCTCCTCGAGGCATCCCGCATGGAAGAACTTGGCGCAGGGGATGCAGTATCGGATTTGGCCTGTGATCATGGTGTTCCAAACCTGTCCAAGAGTGCACATGTCGGCCATGCACATCATCTCGCGAGCCACGGGCTGTGGATGGGATGAATACGAAAGTACAAGCTCATATCTGGAGAGGGGAACTCACCACGTCGTCTTGAGCTGTTGGAACATGGTACCTGCAGGTCAGATCGTTGTTGTCGACGGGTGGATGACATGGAACAGGTCTGCCATCGCGTATCTTCATCACCAATTCCCCGTATATAGCCAAGTCGATGATACCGCACAGTACACCTACAAACAGAGCCCATCAGACTGGGCATACTTATAGTTGGCTCAACATACTATGAAATTTATTGGCCCAGACCAGGACATGTGTATCGACGGCGATGAGCTCCGGGTAACGCACTCTCCTAGGCGAGGCTCAGCTGTGGGCGGCAGCACATCAGATAACAAGCGACTACTCACTCGCGCATCCGAGCCCCGTTGACCTCCCCCGGACAGCGCAAGTACTTGACAACGACCGCGCCGTCGGCCAGCAGCATGCCCCCCGATGACGAGGCTCCAGCCCCGCCTTCGATGGCAGGCGCAACGAGCCTCACGTAGCTATAGGCCCAGTCGTGGAGGGCGGGGTCGCTGATCGCCTTCTCTGCCAGACGCCTGCTGCTGCGTGTGACGGGCTCATCTGGGTCGCTATCCGAGTCGTCGTTGTCGGGGTTGAAGGGCAACAGGCGGAGGTCAACGCGCTTGCGCTCCTTGAGAACGAGGCTGGTGGGAGGATCAGAGTGAAGGACAGCGTCAGGGATAGACCACACACCATTTGCCGGGGACCAGTGGGATCATCGCCCCATTTATCTCGTCTGAGGGGCAGCGTGAGGACCCGACATCCAATAGCGCAGTCGAGGCTAGGGAAAACTCACAAAGAGCCTTCTTGGGCGCAGCAGCCACAAGGTCGCCGGAAGGTTTGACACGAGAGGCACGAGGCATGACGAGGATGTGGAGGCAGCGGACAATGGTGGTGGTGGTTGAGAAGAAGGAGGAAAAGGACGGCTGATGGGAAATTTTCAGTATATATACGCCGTAACGCATTCACGTGATGCCCTTTGCATATGTTATGCAGGACCGATAGAGATACTGTTCTGAACGCATCTGTACATGGGAGGAAATGAGGCTCGCAAATTTGAAGAGCGCACCTTCTCGCGAGTGATTTTGGGAGCCAACGACAATACGTGAGATGGAATTGACAGACAGACTTTCAAGGACGTTCAAGAGCCTTCCAAAGGATGTATAGACTTCGCTAGATGCTGAGAGGGAGTGCAAAACAGCCTTGGTCCTGCGTAGAATGACGATGAGCTGCCTTGAAAATCTGTGTATCTTGAACCGAAGAGAGAAGGCCAATTTGCGGGACCCTGCAATAGATAGCCTCATGTTGACGGCAAGGATGCATAAGTAATCGTCCAAAGTCCAGTTTCCAGGCATGTGCACGTCCAATGGCAGAAGAGATGGCGGTCGGTGACAAGGGTGGCCCAAAGCGCGTCGGTGATCCCCGCTTGATCCCACAACACGTGGTTGAGGAGAAGTAGCATCCGTAGGTTTCCCTGGCGGTGTTATTTTATTGAGATAATGCAAGTAACACGAGGGGACTTAACTCAGAGCGACTCATACGTTGAGACTTATACTGTGCGACAGACAGTGCAAGGGTACGATGAGAGCATACTCGGAAATTGCCGATCCATCACCAACCGTGGGAAGCCCGACATCTTTACCCGACACCTTTACCCAACACCTTTACCCGACATGTTTACCCAGCATGTCACCCTGACCTTTTACCCCGTGATATCATCCATAGGAGTTATGAATGATATGCTCCTCACTCTCGCTTCTAATTATATACGGTTTTGAGCTCGTCAACTTGCTTGTATTCCCAAGTCTTTCCGAAGACGCGACAAAAGTACAATTGCTCTATGCCATGGACTCGAGCAAAGGAGATCGCCGAAAGGGTGCGCAACGGATGGCGAGGTAAGTGAAGTGACTTGTAGCGATCGACGCTCAGTGTTAAAGGGCGTGACGCCCATGGGGCATATGGATCTGCTTCAATTTAATCTGTGAAGAGCATTCCCCGCTGAGGAAGAATGCCCTGCGGCCAAAAAGTACTCGAGTCAAGCGAGTAGTTACACAAGTCAAGTGGGTAGTGACATTGCATAAAACCTACACAATAGCGCGACAACACCAGAAGGCAGAAGGTAGGTGGCGACGCGGTGCAGGGACTAATCAACTTGCGAGGACAAGACATGACTACCTTGATCAAGGCTTGCGCTGCTCAGGCAGGAAAATATCCATGGCAACGACGAAAGGGAGGACATGCTGCACGCGCCGCCTGCCGAGGTTCATAACGACCTCGACGGCCACAACGTGGGGGGAGAAGAGTGGGTGGGCGCCTTCGCCTTCGCCAGCGCCGCGGATGTACACCTTCTCGCGCAGATTCGGGATGGCGTCCGTCAGGTCGCAGAGGACGACGAACTGCTCGCGCGGCGCGGGCTCGCCCTGTTGCGTGCTCCGCTCGGGCCTCGGGCTGCTGCGTCCCTTGAGAAGTCGAGCCATCTCCGCCGCGATGCGCCGCCTTGCGCTTCTCGTGACGTGCTCGCGCGCGAGGGAGCAGATGAATATGAGGTCCACAACCGAGAGGGCGCCTGCGGAGTCATGAACCATGAGGTGTGTTGTGCGGGATGTGTATCGGAAAGACAGGAGTGTAGAGTACGGCGAATGGGCGATCATTGAGTGCGGTGGAAGCAGAATTCTTGCGATAAAAGGGAGAAGAACGATATCGATCGGAATTCGCCAGAGCAACATATCTTTGCGGTATACATTGGACAGTATGCGGTAGACGGACGTACCGTTGAGGCCCCAGACTCCATTTCTCGCGCAGCACGTTTCGCGGTGTCGCTCCTCCCAGTGCATCCGTTGGCAGCTCCCAGAGCAGAACATGGCGTCGCCGCAGGGACAAACCTTCGCCGAACGGTTATGAGGGCCCTGCGGGCCGTCAGCACCCCTAAACCACACTCTGCACAGTCGCGCCTACCCGCAAATTATAGCAAGCGAGGCAGCCTCTCCACTCCTCACTCTTGCGGTGTATATTGTAACGACGCGTGTAGGCCTGGTACGCCTGCACGACATCGCGCCAGAAGAGCTCTTGCCGCGGCGGGATGTTGTGGATCGCGGGCGGGCGCGGGTGCCGCCGACGGAACGCGCGCAGGACCCGCGCGTGCGCCATGCCCGCAGCCAGCCGCCGCGCGAGGGCGCGGCAGTCGTACAGCACATCCGCCACCCGGTCCAGCGCGCACAGGACGTCGAAGACCCCGCCCGCGATGGCGCGCACAAGCGTGTGGTTGCTCCTGGCCACCGCGCACATGTTTTCGACGAGCTGGGCCGCCCAGAAGGCGCCGGCGTGCGTGTCCGGGGTGCGGAGGCAGGTCTGCGCGCCGGCGAGGACGAAGGGGATGACCGCAGGCGGTATTTTGGACGGCTGCAGGTCCGCGTGCTTGACGAGTGTCGCGAGCAGCGCGAAGTGCTTCGTCCACGTCTGCGGCCCGGCGATGGGGCTCATGTTGAGGGTGCTGAGAAAGTCTGTCTGCACGGGAATTTGCCTGTAAAGAACCCTCTCTGTCACGCCGGCCTTCTGGAGGCTGCGGCGGAAGAGCGCGCGGTCCGCTGCGGTAGGCTCGTTCCCCTCGTACGCGAGCATGCTCTGGATGTAGAAGAGGATCCCGACGAGCCCGAACGCGAGGTTGAAGAAGTCGGAGCTGCCCTTGGGGCGCGGCGGCCCGCGCGCCTCCTCGGCCTGCGCGCGCGCGATGTAGCGCGGGAAGCCGAGCCAGAGCTCGAGCGCCTGCACGACGATGTCCGGGTGCGCGTGCAGAAGCGGCTTCGCGTGCGCCATGTCCGACTCCAGGAGGGTGAGGTACACCTGGATGATGCCCGCGAGCTCGCGCCCCGTCTCGCGCGTGCCGGTGGGATCGACGATCTGGCCGCGCTCCGGGTGGAAGAGCGTGGCCCACGCAATCATGCGCGGGGTAATCCGGCGTAGGAGGGGAGCCAGGCTTTGTCCCTCGGGGCGTTCGGCGACTGCCCAACCGCGCTCGAAGGCGCCAAATGTCTGGCAGACGATGTTGATGTGGTTTGAGTTGTATATGTTGGTCCCAGGGGGTGGGTCGCGGGCGACGGCGCGAAACGCATGATCAAATCCGAGTTTTACTTTTTCGAGTACAGAGGCATAGTTTTCGCCAGGTTCAAAGGGTTGGTCGCCGGAGAGCTGCTCGATGAGATGGCGCATCGCCCGTACGTCGTCGTAGTTTCGATGATGGTGCGGGTCGGAACAATGCTTGTGGTGATGGTCTGAGCAGCCCATTGGTGTCATTCAGGAGGTCTATCAAGCGTCAAAGCAAGATTATGGTCAAAGGGTGCCGTCAAGCCGTGCTATCTCAAGCAGAGTCAGTTCGGGAATGGGACGATCGCTATTTGTCCATGATTGGTTCGGATCACTTCTTGATCTTCCCCGTTTGGCGTTGCCTTGTTGCTTCTCAATGCCCGCAGCCGTCTAAGCAGCTCATGCCGCAGGGTATTATCTGGTTGGAGGCTCGGGTAATGTGCTGAGTGTCTTCCTGCCATCTCCACCCTCTGACCTCATCCTGAAAGTCACGACTTTGCTCGTTGGGCTCCCCTAATCTGACGCCCTCTTATCCTGTACGGGCATACATCTTTGAATCCAGGATACAGATGGATACCTCAGACGCCGCCGCCGCTGACGGCGCGGCTGAAATAGGACTTCCCTGTAGAACAACTGCCTATCCAAGCTCGAGATCTCCTCGCTTGCTTCTAGGTCAGTGACGCTTCGACGAAGAATATCCGATTCTCAAGTGACTCCCGACAAAGTGGCGTTGACAAACACACTGATCCGCCGGATGACGCGAAGACGGTCATAATTGAGGACGAGAGGATTGTTGTCGAAGGCTCAAGGAGAAAATTTACTGAATACGTCCCCTTTTTCGCTCGTACTTGTGCTGGCTTCTGACGAAGCATTTCAAAGAAGAAATCTGTACAAATCGGACTCGCCTCATGTACAGCTCGGCGAAGAAAGGAAGCGATGGCTGACCGCGGCGCGGAACTCTTGAAAGCTCGCTGCGAGAGTTGCAAAAGATCACACTACGAGCACCGGAGAGTTGTTCATCCTGCAAGACCAACCTGGGGAAGCTCTCGGCTCAAATTAGCCCGTCCCACTCGTTGCAGCAGCTCGACAGAGGAACTTCACCTCGCGGATCGGCCTCACCATAGTCATTATCTCGCCGTCTTAACTCGACGCCGCGTCTTCGTCCCCGAAAACTCGTCTACCCTCATCCCGGATGAGGAAGCGCTTATTCTCGTTCCCGATAAGACAGCATTCCTTGCCGCCAAGATAAGTCCACGCCGCGCGCGCCCACCGCTCTGCTAACCGACTAAGCCCGCCGTCCTCATCCTCGCACCATCCATTGGTACTGGCGACCCCTTCAGCCATCCATCGTGTATGGTCTACCGTCCCCCATGCGCACTAGCTTGATCCCCATGTGCACGTCGAGCGGCGTTCACATTACCGGCTTCGCCTCGTGCGACACGTGATATAAGCTCGCTGCAGACCGGAGCAAAGCCGGTCGAGCGCGGAGTCGACCGCCAGCCGAGCGCAGACTCGCCCGCCACTGGAGCGCTGACTCGACCGCCGACCCGGCGCGTGCGCACGCGCAGATCGATACGCGTGGCAACGACTGCAGCGACGCGCTCGAGGCGAAGACGCTGCTCGCGCTTGTCGTTGCGCTACGAATGGCAGGGCCTCGATCCAACGACGCCGCTCTCCGCTGACGTACTCGTTCAGACCTCGCCTCTACGCCCGCTTTCATGATACGCAATCTCGTTACGCTAGGCCATGGTTCTTACCCTGCATTGAACTCGAATCGTGTGCTCATAATGTGGTGCTGCGCGTTGTCTTTCACTGAAATGATGCTGTTCCTCTCTCGTCTCACCCGTGCTGTATTGCTACTGAGCCACGTCTTCGGTATCGCCGACATGTATCTTACGCATCATGGTACCAGAGACTACAGCGTTGTGATAGACAGCACTATGCATCCCACAGAAGAAGCCAAACTTCCCCTCAGGGTTCCTGGATCCAGCCGAGGACCTGCCACGTCGGTCGCCCGTCCAGGGGAGCTATCCGCTTTCGCCTCGACCGGGTCACCTCATGGATGGCAGGACGCAGCTCCTCGTGGTCCATATATATTCTGGCGATGTTGACCCATGCCAATGCGGGAAGAAGCGAGGGCCCGTCGGTGTGCAGGACGATCTGCTTCAAGAACTCGGCATTCGACAGCATGGCGTCAAAGTGCAGGTCCCGGAGGCTGTCCATCAGCCGGATGCAGGGGAGCCAGGCGGAGGGCTCGCGCTCCGCGGGGATGAAGACCCTGAGGTCGAGGAGAGTACGTGACTGCTGGCTGCGGGTCAGGAATCCGAGGAGGGAGCGCGTACCATAGGCCGGTACGTTGCTGAGGATCAGCACTGTGATGCACGGGGCGATGATGTGATCGAGCAGCGCGCAGGCGGGGTCGACGAGTCTGAGGTCGGTGAGGGCGTTTAGCTCGAACGTGTCCTGCTCGGACGCGCTCGAGGGGTATGAGCCTTCGAGTCCGTCTAGCGGGTGGCGGACTTTGAGGGCGAGCGACTGGAGCGTGCCTGCGCACGCCCGGAGCAGGGGGAGAGTATAGGTGACGGGAAAGGGGGCCATCGCGTCGATTTCTAAAGACGTGGGCGCCCACATGACGGGAACGTGCAGCTGCCTTTCGCTCTGCAGAGCGTCCAACGTTAGCGCGAGGTGGCGAAGACGGGGTGCGACAACGAAGTCGAGCACACTGAGCTCTGGCGAGTTGGGCGTACCGTAGGCGTCGAGAACCAGCCGCTCAAGGTTCTCCATGTAAAGAACTTGGAGATCGGGCAACATACTGAGTTGGCCCATCAGCGTGAGGGAGCTCCAGCAAGATGCGTACGGCTCGATGCGGCCCCACAAAAGACTAAGGTCCTCAGTTGTTATTGGAAGGAATAGCTCGCAGTATTGGTCGAAATTGCGCATGGACTTGACGACCAGTTTGGTCCACAGCTTCGAGAGCCCGTGCGCGACTGCTCGCCAGACGGCGCACACCTGCGAGATGGTGACTGCAACATGCAGAGTCTGCAGGGGCGACTCGTTTGCTACCTGGTAAAAGATCTCAATCAAGAGTTCTTTGGGGAGGCGGCGGATGGGAGCAAGGGTTGACCAGTGTATATCAAGCTGAGCTAGGATCCCGTCGCGGGTAGATGGGTCGCTGGGCAGAAGGGATCTGAGCTCAGATTCCAGAAGGGAACTATACTCGTTGATCGCCGCGATCTGTATGGAGGATGGTCCCACGTATGTGCGCAGCATCGCGAGGTTTGCGACAGACGCCGCGCGCTCGAGAAGCTCGTCCACGGACAGGCTGTGCATCGGATGCTGTCACATTTGCCATCAGCGCCAAAAGTGCACGTATGTAGATTTGCACTTACTGGAGGACTCATTTACGGGATTCAAAAGAGCTGGCTGCTTCCGACAAGGGAGGGATGGCAGTGCGACCTCATCATTCGGCAATCACCGCTCACACGGTCAGCACGTCACGTCCACTGTGCCACACCTCTACTCTCTGTCGGCATTTGCTCAGGCTGCATGCAAGATATACCCACTGAGTTCTAGTATCGCGCGCGTAGAGAGACGTTCTCCCGCTAGCAATGGGATTCGGCTTTACTTCATGACTAAGAGGGAGAAGCAAAAAAAGGTCAGACGACAGGAAATAAACCTGAGTGTGAGCGAGGAGCGCGTCTGCCGGTGGAGCGTCGTGCGCGTCTGCCAGAAGAGAGATGAGAAGCGCGTCTGCAAGTCGACCGGGCGACGTGTGCGTCAGCCTGCCGAGCGAACGATGCAGCGCGTCCGGCGGTCGAGCGATGAGCGCGTCTGCCAATCGATCGAGCGAGCGACGGGCGCGTCCGTCAATCGAGGCGACGAGGAGCGCGTCCGACCAGTCGTTCGAGCGACGATGTAGCGCGTCCGGGAATCGAGCGACGATGAGCGCGGCGGCCTGGTCGAACGAGCGACGATGTAGCGCGTCTGCTAGCCGATCGAGCGACGAGGGCGTCCGCCGAGCGCGACTGCCGATTGAGCGAGCGATGTAGCGCGTCCGCCAATCGAGCGACGTGCGCGTCTGTCAGTCGAGGCGAGCGTCGTGCGCGTCAGCACGTCGAGCGAGCGACGATAAGCGCGTCCGCCGGGAGAGCGACGACGTGCGCGACTGCCCAGTCGAGTGACGATGTAGCGCGTTTAGCCTGCCTGTCGATACGAGCGACGAGCGCGTCCGGCAATCGATCGATCGAGCGACGTGCGTGTCCGTCTGTCCTAGTCGATCGAGCGACGTGCGCGTCCGCCAGTCGAGCAACGTGCGCGTGCTGCCGGTCGAGCGAGCGACGGGGGCGTCCGGCCCAGTCGGTTGAGCGAGTGAGCAACGGGGAGCTCGTGCGGCGGCCTGGAGAGAGATGAGGGGCTCGTCCGCCCAGCGAGCGAGCGCGACGATGTAGCGCGTCAGTCGGGAGACGGGGAGCGCGTCTGCCAGTCGATCGTTCGAGCGAGCGACGAGGAGCGCGTCCGCCCTAGTCGAGGCGACGTGCGCGGCCGCCGAGCGAGCGAGAGATGGGTGCGTACGCCAGTCGAGCGAGGCGACGATGAGCGCGTCTGTCAGTCGGGCAGCGAGGCGCGGCTGTTAGTCAGTCGAGCGAGCGAGCGACGCATGCGTTTGCCGAGCGAGCGACGAAGGACGCGTCCGCCGGTCGACCGGGCGACGAAGGGCGTCTGCTAGTCGAACGATGAGCGCGTCTGCCAGTCGAACGACGAGCGACGACGCGCGCGTCCGCCTATCGACCGGGCGACGAGCGCGTCCGCCAGTCGAGCGAGGCGACGACGATGAGCGCATCCGGTCGATCGAGCGAGGCGATGAGTTCGTCCATCAATCACGCGAAGAGCGCGTCTGCTAGTCGAACGAGCGACGACGGGTGCAACTGCCAATCGAGCGAGCGACTAGCCGCATACGCCTAGAGAGCGACGTGCGCGTCTGCCAGTCGATCGGGTGACGCCGACGAGGGCGTCTGCCAACCGGTCGAGGCGACAACGTGCGCGTCTGCCCTAGTCGAGTCGGGCGAGCAAGCGCGTCCGCCTGCCGAGCGATCGACGTGCGTGTCCGTCTGTCGAGGCGATGAGCGCGTCCGGGAGTCGAGCGAGCGAGCTCGTTCGCCGATCGAGAGCGACGTGCGCGACTGCTAGTCGATCGAGGCGACAATGGGCGCGTCCGCCAACTGAGCGAGGTGACAAGGAGCGCGTCCACCAGTCGAGCGAGCGACGTGCGCGACTGCCAGTCGAGGCGACGACGAGCGCGACTGCTAGTCGATCGAGCGATCAGCGCGACTGCTAGTCGAACGAGCGACGTGCGTTTGCCGAGCGAGCGAGCGATGAGCGCGACCGCCAATTAAGCGAACGACGTGCGCGTCCAGCGTGAGAGCGAGCGACGTGCGCGTCGCTCCAGTCGAGCGACGTGCGCGTCCGTTAATCGAGGCGACGATGAGCGCGTCCGCTGGAGGAGAGAGATGAGCGTCCGCCTGTCGAGCGACGAAGGCGTCCAGCCAGTCAGTCGATGAGCGCGGCCGCCGGTCAATCAGGCGATGAGCTCGTCTGTCGAGCGAGCGACCATGTAGCGCGTCCGTCAATCGAGCGACGAGCGCGTCCGTCCGCCGAGCGAGCGACTAGCGCGTACGCCTATCGATCGGGCGAGGAGCGCGCACGCCTATCGAGGCGACGAGGGCTACATGCGCGTCTGCCGGTCTATCGAGCGAGCGACGTGCGCCTACGCCAGTCGAGCGAGCGACGGGGGCGTCTGCCCTAGTCGGTCGAGCGACGTTGAGCGTCTGCTGGTCGAGCGACGTGCGCGTCTGCCTGTCGATCGAGCGAGCGACGTGCGCGTCCGGCCATCGAGCGAGCGGAAAGCGCGTCCGCCGATCGATCGATGAGGAGCGCGTCCACCAGCCTGTCGAGGCGACGTGCGCGTCCGCCCTAGTCGAGCGAGCGATGTGCGCGTCTGCCGGTCGAGGCGACGAGCGCGTCTGCCATGAGGGCAATGGGCGCGACTGCTAGTCGATCGCGCGAGCGAAAAGCGTGTCCGCCGGTCGATCGGGCGAGCGACGATGGGCGCGTCCGCCAATCACGCGATGAGCTGCGCGTCCGTCAATCGACCGGGCGACGACTAGCCGCGTCCGGCCAGTGAGGCGACGAGGAGCGCGTCTGCCCCAGTCGATCGAGCGACGTGCGCGTCCGGCCAGCCGAGCGAGCGCGTCCGTCTGCCAATCGAGCGACGTGTACGTCTGCCAATCAAGCGAGGCGACGTGCGCGTCCGGCCGAGCGAGCGAGCGAGCGATGAGTTCGTCAATAGAGCGATGAGCGCGGCCGCCTGTTGATCGAGCGAGTGATGGCCGCACCCGCCAGTCGAGCGAGGCGACGAGCGAACGCGTCCGCCGGTCGATCGGGCGACGTGCGCGTCCGGCAGTCGATCGAGGCGACGCGCGCGTCTGCCGGTTGAGGCGACGAGGCACCATTGGCCGGGGGGATATCTGGATATCCCCTACCATGGCAGGGGGTCGTGTTTCGATATTGCACTGCCGCGGCAGCACTGTCACCACAGGGCCATATCTCGATGCGCCCCCCTGTATATATAGAAACTGAATCAATTACCGTAAACCTCGGTTTCCGGTGTCTTTCGGTGCATTTGTTAGTATAGACCGGTATTTCGACGATATCCCCAAAAGGTAGAGGCGGGATTGATGGCGTCGGGTGGCGGGTCGGTCGGTGCGCCGCCCATCGCTGGCGATGCAGCCATCGGCGGATCCTGTGGTCAGCCTCGATGTCAGACATGCACGATATATATATACGGGTGCCAGCCGCGCACATAACAATGAGCACGGCCGGTAGGGTCGGTGCTGGCACAATAAACGAGACCAATGGCTACATAGCATCTACAGGGTCCGTACCGACACGACGAGGGGGTAAAACAAGAAAAAGAGTGGCAGCGGCAGTAGCCTGGGTTGCAGCGACCGGCGGTTCTCTGGGACGGCAAAGGCCGGGACGATGGCAAAACCGTATCTAGCGACGGGAGCACCTGTAGCGATGACGGCGCTGGTGGCGGCGGCGGAGGCAATGATGGTGGCAGTGGCGACAATGACGAAGGATATGATTCAGGACGAGCGAGGGAGATAGCATAAGAGGTGACAACGGAGATGCAGCCGGAATCGACTCGAGAGGGGTCAGACGAAGACCCCCGGTGTGATAGCGAGCTTGCCCTTGCTGTGAACCGCAAGTCCTATATGGTGTCATCGTCGTCCATTTCGTCGGCAGTGGGAGTCTCGACGAGTTCTTGTAGCTCGCGGATTGTGTCCGCATCGGGTAGCGCATGTATACCGTCGAAATCGTGTACCAATGCCTTCTGCCCTTGCGCCCGTACTGCCTCCCATTTCAAGCGATATCGCGCTGCGCGAGAGCGGGCGATGGACGCCTGCTCCATCGCGTATGACACCAGGCCCTCGGCGAGCTCGTCGTCGACGGTGGTGTGTCTCGACGCCCGTTGCTCCCACTCCAGGGCGTCGGTAGTAAACGCCGCAAGCGTGCGACGCATCTCCTCCTCAAGCAAGCGAATCTCTTCACGATGCCTGTCACGACGCGCCCGAGACTTCAGGTATTCGACACGTAGAGCTGTGACAACATGAGCATCGCGAATATAGTCATGTCGGGCCTGCAACGCACCTTCATTCTGCACCGGATCCCTAAGGCTGGGGTTCTGCGGCACCGAGTACCATATCCAGGACAATGTTCGGGACGTCTCGCCTCGAGCTATCGTCCCTGCTATGTACACGCCTCCTTCGGATGAGAAATCAACGGCGGACATCTCATGCGTGCGCTCGCCCTCCGCCTTCTCCTCTGCCGTCAGAGCGCGCTCGTTAAGAGCACGAACATCGCCGTCATCGAGATATCGAAGGGTCGACTCCCAGTCGCCATGTCCTCGAAGACGTAGAAGCGCATTGCGCGAGTCGCGGTACCGTATCTTGGCGCTATGGACGCGCTTGGAGATCTTGTCGAAAGTCGACCGTGCACGCGTACTCATGGGCTGGCCGCGAACCTGGGTGTTTCGGAACGTATTCGTGACGGTGCGTGCTCGCAGGGCATGGCGAACTTCCTCGAGACTCTCGTGAGCCTCGCCGTCTCGCAGGCGCTCCTCGATGCGAGCCAGCCCGGGGGCGCAGACGGCTGCACGCACGGCGATATTCGGCAGATCGGAGGGTAAGAACAGTCGGATGCTTTCTGCGTCTTCGCCGTCGTCAGCTAAGACGCGTCCAATGCCCTCGAGATACGACACGAGCCCAGGCATGTATATGTGCTGTTTCCGTCGGAAGGCCGCAATTCGTTTCTTCAAGTTCCGCGAGCGCTTCAACAAGTCGACCTCCTGCGCAGGCGTCGGGTTCTTCTGAGCGACCTTATCGATTGATAGAAGACGTCTTCGAGGATCAGCAAAACAACATTCTGCGGGAAGAGCAAGACTTACTGTGTACCCTGGATGTCGAGCCCGAGCTTGACCATGGAGCTCGGTGTGCACTCGAATACTACGGCCGTGCCATCTGCCGTAGACTCATTCTCCTCGCGCTCGAGCTCGAGCTCGACCTCCTTCAGCTTCTTGTCTGTGAAGTGGGGTAATCAATAAGCAGACAACGCGCATGGTGAAAGCGCAACATACGATGGGTGTTGTACTCATAGGGACATGGCTTGGACCTGTCTTCTTGCCAAACGCGCTCGTCTGCAAGCCACTTCTCGACCGTCTCGGCGCTGACGGACATGAGGCCGGCGTGAAGCTGCTCGTGCTCGGGTTGAGCAATAGCATAGCCCTTGATCGCTTTGCGCATGCGCGACGGCATGACAGTTTCTGAAAGGGATGTCAAGGCGACGCCGAGATAGACTGAATGAGAAACCATACCTAAGCCATCGATACAGGACTTATTGAGGCATCCAATCATGTCTTCGAGGGTGCCTTGTCGAGTACCGGGACCCATCGGTTTCGTCTGAGCTGCCGCCTTATTCATAATGGACCAGTTCTGCTCCACCGTCTCGCCGTGCGTGAGGCCTGCGCCGTCCGTGAAATTGAGCGCTTGACGTGCATGGCAATCGGGCTTGTGTGCAGGGAGGTGGAATTTTGGCACGCGTGAGGTGAAGTTGCTGGGGGCGATTGTGATCTGCATCGAGGGCGGCAACGTCGCGTTGCGAGCCCAGAGGTTTGCCGAGAATATGCACGCAACATCATACGTATGTAGAACATCCGTGACGCCTGCGCCCTTGATAGCGGCAGCCAGTACATAAGTCATGTTAGCAAATCTGTATATGGCGTGAGCCAGACGCGAGGATAGAACATAATGTTGGTGTACCTTTCCCCCTTTTGCAGGTCACCAACACCGTTAGCGCGGATGAGATTGTGGCGCGAGCAGCAGATCGAGGCGACACCTGTCGTCCGGAGGCCTGCGACCCGCTTGAGATTGGCGAGAAAGATAGCGGCAAAGCCGGAGCAGGTTGATATCTAAAGGGACGAGATCAGCGTTAAGGGAACAAGCACCGTAGTCAAGTTGATCACTTACGTCGGACTCGTGAATATACTGCTTGATGTACGCCATATAGTCGGGATGAGCAACAAAGTACCCCCATCCGTCACCGAGGAAGGGATCCTTGGCAAAGCTGGACGCATTCGCGTTGACGAGGCGGAAGTTGGCGTCCTCTGCGATGAATAGCCTGTAGAGAAATCTAGACGGGGGGCAGTCAGAACTGATCTCGCGGTACAAAACTTGAACTCACTTATCCGCGGCAGGGGCCGATTGCCAGTCGTCGGGAAGGTTGCGGCCAGGTTGGGGACATGCGGGACATCGAAGAGCAAGTTGACCGTCTTGCGTTGTTGCAACGCCATCCGCAAAATGCCCTCGCCCAGCGCGCTTCAGCAGTAGGATGTGCCGAAACTGCCGAATGATGAACATGAATACACGCCGTTTGTCCTGTATCTGGTTAGCGCGCGTTAGGGGAAGTATATCATGAGACACGCACGATGACCGTGTTTGCACCCGTGTTATCCGTCAACTGCTGCAGCGCCCGGTAGTATTCATAGACGGCGACCTTGCTGAGGTTGTTGATCTTGTGGAATTGACGAAGGCAGTCGATCGTCGCGCACGTCTGTGGATTCGCTACGCTTGCGGGCCACCAGCCATTCCGCATTAGTTGTTGACGGTGGTGCACGCCTTGTCCGCGCCCACAGTGGCAGAAGTCGACGGAGACGCGGTGGATTCCATTGTGATGAATGACCGTAAAGTCCTTGTCGGCACTAGCGGGAGCGATGCAGTGGTCGCCGGGAGGGTGCATGAGTTGGACACGCAGACCCATGTCCTGCAAAGTCGTACGGCGGAAGTATGAGCGATCAACAAGCCATTCCTGTCAAGCGATTAGGACGCGCGCAAGGGAGCGAGAGTAACCACGCACTTCGATCCAATGCAGCGGGCAGTGGGCATGTCGGGTGACTATACACGCCTTGCAGAACATCCATCGCCCCATACACCCATCGCGACAGCGGAAAAGGGCCTCTTCCCCTCCACATCCTGCGGGCACTGTGTATAGCCCGCGCGGGATCTCCCGCGGCGTGTACTCAGGGGACGCGAAGTGGTCGCCTCTGGCGAGAGGCGAGTACTCGTCAGGTGTAACACCTGGCCAATACCCAAACCCGTCTGCAGCAACTGCAGGCAGGTCTACTCTCGTCTTGCGCGAGACTCTTCGGTCGAGCGCGGGACGATTAGGGTAGAAAGCAAGTGATAATAATATTCGTAATCGCAGTACGCGAGTCGTGAGGCGAGTAAGCGAGTCGTAATACATAAATGGTGGGACGCGCGCCCCGCGAGGCGCGCGCGGTCCACGTGACCGAGATCCCGTCGAGGGTGTCGTAGGTACGTCAAGCTATCACGGAAGTAGTAGTACAAAGGCCGTGAAGAAACGAAAAAAAGAGGTATCTGACCTACTCGGAGCGCGAAGAGTAGCCTTCTGCCCAGGTCTCCCACAAAGCCCCCCACTCTGAGAGCTCAGAGTCTCAATCAACGCGGAAGAAGCGCGGCTCGAGGGTGTTGAGGAGAGTGTCGACGCGGCGGACGGAGCTCATGTTAAGGCCGTGCATGTCGTTGAGATAGGACGCCCAGCGCGAGGCGTCGCGCTCGCGCAAGCGGTTGCGGTACTCGTAGTCGCGGCCGGCGGTCTGAGCAGCGCGATGGCGATCCTTGAAGACGCGCTTCCAGTCGCCCTCCGTCTTGAGGCTGACACGGCCATTCTTGATGTTCTCCGCTATGAAGTCGCAGAGGTCCTCGTCCTCCTCGGTCCACTCACCCCATCCGTAGCCACGTCCGTCTCGTTCGTGGTATGCGTCCTGAGTCGGGAAGAAGTACTGAATCATCTCGGGACGTGTTCCATCAGCCGGGATGCGCACTCGCCCGTTGAAGGCGTGGATCTCAGGCGTGCTGGCTTCGTCGTAGTACGCGATTGCGCCGTCGCCAGCATACATGCGATTGCCGGTCTGGTGAACGCGGGTGTCCTCGCATGGGCCCTGGCCTATCTTCTTGACCACAAGGTGCCAGACGAATCGCCGAACAGCGTAGCCCGCCGGCCCCCCAAGGAAGGCGAAGCAGCCGGCGTGAGCGCGCTTCGCGAGATCTTCTATCTGAGTCATGTACGCTTCCGTCAAGTCGCGGCCGCCTAGCCCGTACTCCAGGGTTCCTACCGACTGACCTGACTGCCGCTGGAACGAGGCTTCCACCGCTTCGGTGTTGAAGAGCCTTGTAGACAGGCCCAAGCGCGCCTCGACACCGGAGCACAGCACGCGTCCGAGGATGTCGATGACTGGATCGCGCGCCGACTCGCTCGCCCCCCACGCGTAGAGACGCACCTGGTCGGCGGGCGAGCCGACATCGATGTAGCCGTGACGGGCTACCTCCCGAGACCAAGGAATGGTGTCGACGAGCTTCTTAACGGCGGCGACGCAAGGACGAGGGGACATCTTCGAATCCAGGGCGGCGAGATCGGAGCGGACTAGCTGCCGGGACGCCCTCCATTGGCGCGAGTTCGCACGCGTGACGACTGCCGCTCGAGACGATGGGTCCGGAAGGGAGATGATGTCGGGGTCGCTCAGTCGCGCCGGGAGACCCGAAGGACGCCCGCGAGGAGGAGAGGCGCTGCGCTGGCGTGACGAGAGGGAAGAGCTAGAGCTCGTTCTGGCGCCTCTTCCTCCCGACGGCGCGAGATTCCTTGCCGATGCCAGGTTCCTCGCTGGCGCTGAGCTGCTCGACGGCGCGGGATTCCTTGCTGGCTCGGGAGTGCTGACCGTGGGTTCCCAATCCATACCTCCTTCAGCAGGCTCGTCGGCGACGGAAGAGACAGGAGGGCCGATGCGCTCGAGTAGAGATCCGGGGTTTCGCCTGGCTGGAGGCCCCGCTGTAGGGGAAGAGAGCCGTTCCGCTAGCGAGGGGCGCCTCGACTCGTCGCGCTCTCTAGCCTTGCGTGGCGCACGAGGGCGTATTTTGAGCTCGCGAGAAGGAGCCGGGGACGTAGGACGCGTTGGCGAAGCCGTTCGAGGGGCGAGCCCAAACCACGAGCTCGTGACGTCGGTCCAGTGGCGTTCGACGACCAGAATCTGCGGCTCGCGCAGCGCCAAGCGGTCTTTCTCCTCGGGAACGCGCATCTCCGCCGAGGACGGTGCGCACGAGAGTTGCTTGAGCTCGCGAAGGTCGACCTCGCCGCACTCCATCAACGTTAAGGGGAGTCGGAAGAACTCAAGCCGTTCCTTCGTGCTCGTCGCGCGGTAGAGCGAGTCACCCGTCCACCCGTAGATACACACCGGTACGTGCTCCTTCTCAACGCAAAAGTTCGCGAGGCTCGACAAGCAGCGCGAGAGTGCCTGTTGCAACACGTCTACGCCACGAAGCTCGTAGGGGAACCAGTTCTCGAACAGTTGGACCTGATAAGTACGCGGCTCAAGCGCCCCCGCTAGCGGCTGCGGATGCTGATCGTCAAGCTCTTGGAAGTGCTCGTCAAAGCTTGTCAGCGCTCCGCCTCCGGGATACTGGTTGGCAACCTCTTCCTTTGATGGGCAGCGGCCCAGCTCCCGCTTCGATCGACGCACAAAGAGGATGAAGGAAGGGTCCAGCATCTTGAGGCGAGGGATGCCGGCTGCCTCGGGCGACCAGAGGTAGTGGAAGGGGACGTGAGCCTTGAGGAGGAAGCGTAAGTTCATGTTGACCCAGTCAATCTTGGGGTCGAACAGATAGCCCCGCTTCGCCCGGTCGTGGAGGCGGAGGCTCTTGATGAACTCGGCGGTGCTGCCCAGGACCAGCGGTTCCCACCGAGGGATGCAGGACGTCGCCCAGGCTAGGAAGGCGAGATTGGCGAAGACTTCATCGCCCACTGTGGTCAGGAAGCTGAGCGCTTCCGCTCGGGTGTCGAAGTCGGTCGCGTAAGTAACATCCTCGTCGTACTCGAACGGCTGATAGGGAACGTCGCGTCCGCCGATCCTCCGCACGAAGACCGAGGGAAGACTCTTAATGATTTCGAAGCACGCGCCTGTCGCGCACGTACCCAGCTGGTCTATGCGGGTCTTCCATTCGGTCGTGGCGCAGTGCCGATCGCCGCTTATGGTGACAGCGTCCTGGGGAACCTCTGGGACGACGCACCACAGAGGGTCATCTATGCCTTCGAGGAGCGAGCGAGGTCCATGTCCCAGCCACGGGAGATCGGCATTCGGCCAGCCGGTGAGGACATCGGAGAGGCGAGTAATAGCCGCAGAGAGACGTTTGCCTGGGTCGACTCGCTCCAGATCGACCGTTGCTGAGCCGCGGGATATCCACTGAGAGTCGGTCGCGGTGGTGATAACACGTGCATCGGCTGCAACGTCGTAGATGAGAGCGAGAGAGCCCATTCTGAAAAGATCGCCCGGACGGTAACCGTGCCGCGCAACCTTACTCCTAACGCACTCGGACGGTATCCGTGCCTCCTGCGCTGGAGCCAGAGAGTGGGGGGAGGAAGGAAGAAGAGGTAGGAGCGAAGCGAGAGGGTCATAAATAAGCGAGAAGTCATGTACTACACGAGGGAGGCAGACGTCCAGGCCGCCTGACCTTGATAAGATAGAGTTATCTACTCGGCCTCCGCCGCGCGTGATGCAGTCACCGTTCGTCACAGACCATGCTTGAGCTTGTATTCCGCGACGCGCTCGGGCGAATTCCGTAGGTCGCGCTCCGATTGCCAGGTGTCGTGCTCCCATCCGTATCCGACCCATCTAACCTTGAGCTTTAGCTGGGTCCCCTTGCGAAGCCACTTGTGATCAACAATCTTCTCGACGTGGTATTCCTCGGATGGAATTTTCTCGGACCGCGTGCGCGGCAGCTTGGCTCGCCGATCTTCGACGTCCGTTTTCCCTTGATGGTAAGCCTTGAGGTGCTCTATGTTGAATATCGGCAGCCCCGGATAGATGTCGTCCATCTTGAGGCGGTAAACGTTGGGATTGAGTCTTTGCACGATCTCGAAGGGTCCTATCCAGCGTTGGGTGAGCTTCGCCTTGCCTTTCGATTCCACCCACTCCATGGAGTGTGGATTGACGAGCACCATGTCCCCTTGCTTGAATTCGGGGACTGGTTTGCGCCCGCGATTATAGAGGCGCGCTTGTTCCTCCTGTGCCGCAGCGATGGCGTCTCGCGCCGCATCCCTTCGTATGCGTAGGTCGTCGTAGAACGCCTTGGCTTCGGGAAGGCGGGCTGTACCCTTCCCCGACCCGTTGTCATTGGCGCGGTCAAGCATTGACTGCGGCTGGTATCCCATGAGCAGCATGAAGGGGGACTCGCCTGTCGAGCGATGCACGGCGGAGTTGTAGACGAACTCCATCATGAAGAGGTATGAAGACCATGCGCTCGGGTCCTGCGCGACGTACGACCTCAGCATCGTCTCGAGAAACCGATTGACCACCTCTGTTTGCCCATCCGTCTGCGCGTGGTGAGCTGACGACATCAGCAGCGCCGACTTCATTTCCGCCGCAACATCCTTCCAGAAGTCGGATGTCCAACGCGGGTCCTTATCGGACACGATGCTCGCCGGCACTCCGTGCTGCGATACTACCTTCTCCACGAAGAGTCTGGCCGTCTGCTTCCTGTCGATGGTCGTCTTCGTCGGGATGAAGTGTGCGTGTTTCGTAAGTCGGTCAACCACGACGTAGATCGCATTGAACCCCGCCGATAGAGGCAAGTCCATGATGAAGTCCATCGATATGGACTCGTACGGCGCTTGCGGAATGGGATTAGGTATGAGAGTGCCGTACTTCTTGAAGGTCAGGTGCCTATTCTTCTGACATGGGTCGCAGGATCTGCAAAAGTGGAAGACACTGCGCTTCATGCGCTTCCAGTAGAATTTCGGGTGTAGCCGTGCCCAGAGCTTCGCCATGCAGGTGTGTCCGCCTTCCATCGGCTCCTCGTGCGCTGAGATGAGGATCTCGCCTACCAACTTGTCCGGGACGCATAAGCGCGGCAGGTAGTCTGCGTCAAGGAAGAAGAGAAGGCCATCGTCCGACTTGTAGTAGCGCCTTCCGGGAGTCCAAGTGTCGCTCGCGAGTCCCGAATCCTCGTACCGGCGCTTCCAGTACGGCTCCTCTAGGTATGCCGCCCTAAAGCGTTCCTTCATCTCTTCGCTCAGATGGGACAACAGGGCTGGAGGTCGTGCGAACGTCGCCGCGTACAACGGATTGACCGGCGCTTCTAGTAAGTCCCTCTCCTCGCTGTCCCTTGAGGCCGTGGACTGGTTGTCTGGCTGATCGTCTGCAGTGCTCGGCTCGGCGTCGGCTTGCGCGTCCTGACTGGAAGTTGCTTCCTGCTCGCGCTGAGTGCTGACCATCTCCGCCCCCCGGCGCGCAAGTCGCGCTGAGCGTCGTGTCGCTATGAATGCTCCGGGAGAGCCTTCCGCAAGCTCACTCCAGGCGCATCCAGCGAAGGCGCGAGGCGCAGCGGCTCGTGCAGCTGCTTCCTCGCGCAAAGCAGCGGTTGCGGAATCAGTTCGAATAGCTTCCGACTCGGGAGCTCGCGGCGATAGGCAACTTGGCGGGTCGCGCGGGATTCGGCTGAGAGGGTCAACGTTCGAGTGAGTGCGTCCGGCTCTGTGCACGATCTCCAAACCCGGCTCATAGGCAGAGAATATAGCGCCCCAGGAAGCGAGACGGCGGTTGCTGTTCTCGTATGTTCGCGCCCACTGCAAGGCGCTGTGGTCCGTGATCAACAGCACTCGCGCACCTTCGACGTACGGCTGAAATTTGACTAGAGCTTCCTTTGCCGCCAAAGCCTCCCTTTCCGTTGTGCTGTAGCGCGCTTCGGCCCCCCGGAAGGTTCGCGACCAATACGCCACAACGCGCTCGACCTCCACTACCGTGTCGTCCAGAGTCGCCCCCCAGGTTCCCGCCTTCGGTACGTCATTGACTTTGTTCGAGACCTTCACCACCAACGACGGCACTGGTCGTCCTAGCTCGTAGGCCTCCTTGAGCTTGCTGTACGCCTTCGTACCCCTCAAGTCGCGCACCGCTATTGGCTGTACTTGCTGTAAAGCGCAGCCTAGAGCGTGGCCCGAAGCGTCCGTATACAGTCGATAGGGTCGTCCCTCTATAGGATGCCCAAGGACGGGCGCTCTCTGGAGTGCGGTCTTTGCTTGGACGAAGGCGTACTCCTCGTCCTCTTCCCACTTCCAAGGGGTGCCCTTGCGCAGGAGCGCATGGAGAGGGGCGCAGACGTCGGCGTAGTATGGAATGAAGGAGTTGAAGTAGACGATCATGCCGAGGAAGGTCTGCAGCTCCGATATGCAGGTGGGTCTCGCCATTTCGAGGACCGCCTTTACCTTCTCGTAATGCGTTGACAGACCGAGCCGCGAAACTTTGTGGCCCAGCAAGATAATGGAGTCATAAAAGAGATGGCATTTGCTGGGCGACAGCGTGATGTTGGCGTCTTCAATCGCGGCTAGAACCTTGTCAAGATGGTCGATGTGCTCCTCGAAGGTCTTGGAGTAGACGACAATGTCATCAATGTAGACGAGGGAAAAAAGCCATAGATACGGCGCGAGGACCGACTGCATCACCCGCTGGAAAATCGAAGGACCGTTATGAAGCCCGAAGGGCATCCGCTTGAACTGGAATAATCCTCGGTGCGTCCGAAAGGCAGTCTTTTCCACGTCTTTCGGATCGAGGTGGAGTTGTGTAAATCCTGACAGAGCATCCAGGGAGGAGAGGACCTGCGCGCCTGACAACGAGGCTAGAATCTCCTGCTGGCGCGGGATCGGGAACTCGTCGGGCACTGTCATGGCGTTGAGTCGGCGGTAGTCCACACAAAACCGCGGTTTTCCATTTCGGTAAGCGATGACCACCGGCGCGCTCCAGGGGCTGCGCGATTCCTCGATCACCTCCTGCTCGAACCACTTGTCGAGTTGCTCATCGATAACCGCCTTTTTTGCAGGGGATGTGCCGTACATGGGAACTGCTACTGGTCGCGCATCGTCCTTCACTCGGATTTGCGCCATGGCCGGGTGGTTGCCCAGTCGACCGTCAAGGGCAAATGCGCCTCAGCGGCGTTCGAGCATCGCCCAAGCTCGGTCCTTCAAATGTACGGGGAGTGCACCCACATCGAGAACGCGCCTGAAGTCGGACGAGCTCACGCCTTCAGCGTCTGGAACCTCCGCCGTTTTGGGGCCGCACTGCTCAACGTCTGCTGCCGGCTCGTTCTCCTTCTCCACTTGGCTCTGGAAGGACTCCTTCCACGCAGTATAGGTCTCCGCGTCCGGCATCGGGAACGAGCGTCTACGCTCCTTCCAGGCTTCGTAATTGACCGCTTCAGGCATTCGAAATCGGTGCGGTACTGGCGATGCGCGTCCCGCGCCCGGCTGCGCCGGTGGTGGTACAGTAGATGGCACAGGTGCGTCCTCCTCCTCGCCAGGAGAAGGAGGATGCTGACAATGATTAGACATAAATGCAGCCCGGTTTGCCAGCTCCGCGAGATGCTCTGCGGAGGCGGGCTTGTCGAAGAACTCCTCGGCCGGCATTACCTTCGCTACGATCTCGCCACGCCTGATTTTGCGAGGAGTGGTGGCGAGGTTTGCGATGGGGACAACCGGTTTGTCGGACGAGATGAGCGTGTTAGGGATTGCGAACGGCTTTTGCTCGCCGGCAGCGAGTAGCTCGCGCTCCACAATCCATTCGCGTCGCTTGTCGAATGGGCCCGAGACGGGAATGTTGACGACAGTCTCCGGCTTGAGACGAATGTCCTGTTGGGCGCGAAGAACCGAGTCCTGATCCTGCGTGTGGCGGCGACGCTCCCTCCTTGCGCTCTTTAAGTGCTGGCGATGAGCCTTCTTAAGCCAGCCATGAACCGGCTTCTCGCCCACGTATGCGCGTTCAACCTTGTCGTAGTCGGTGGAGCGCGGAGCTCCCTCAGCAGAGATGGGAGCCGGGTGTTCGCCAAAGGTGAGTGTCGTGCCTTGCTCCAGGTCGCGCTCAACAGAGATTTCATAGGCTTGCTGAAAATCCTCGCCAAGCAAGATGGGAACGGTCATGCCATCGACGACGTAGAGCTCGGCCTCCGCCTCGATCAGGGTCCCGTCGTCGGCGCGGATGAGGACAGGCAAGCACACATAGCCGCGGATATTGACAGATTTATCCGTCAGCTGCCATAGCTTCATCTTGGCGCCCTGCCGCAGCGGAGGGGGATTCTTGAGCGAGTCGTATAGCCACCCCGCTAGAAGCGACAGACTCGCGCAAGAGTCCATCCGCAGCAGCAGCTCCTTTTCGATCTCCGAGCACAGGCGCCCACGCACGCAGAGGACGGTCATTCCTCGCTCTCGCAGTTCCTGTCGCACGCGCTTCTTGGCTAACAACTTGATCTTCGGAGGCTCGTATGGCTTGGGCTGAGGATGCTCGTCGGGTGGTCGGTCAGTAGGCCGTGGCGCTTCCTCTGCGACCAGCACCTCTGGCTCCGGAGGGGCTTGACGCTCGGCCACGGCACCCATCCGAGGCGCTTCGTCTTCTTCCTGCTCCTTCGCATCCACATGCTCGAGGATATGTGGGTAGTCGGCGGGGAGCATTTCCCCTCGATACCAGTACTCCTCTCCTATCTCCTCAACTGTCAGAGCAAATTGAGGCTGACGAACTTCATAGGTGACGGGTCCGTCCGCCTCCTCCTTCTGGGTCTTACGCTCGGAGCTCTCGTGTTCCTGATCGAGCTGCGAAGCCGCCCCGTCAAAACCCTGCTTCATCACCGCATACGCAGCGTTATACGCTCTCTCCGTATCTGGGTCGCCCTCGGCCAGCAGACTCTCGCGATAGCGGCTGAGGTACTGCTGCCAGAAGGGGCAGTCCTTGTTCCAATGCTTCTTGCTCCCGCAAGCGCGGCACGGAGAAGGAGGAGGCTTGCGGCTGACTATTGAGTCGCGCGTAGGGAACGGGTAGGAAGCGGACGACTTGTTCTTTTCCTTAGAAGCCACTACATTGAAGGCAACGTCGTAGAGCTCGTTTGCAGGATCATCCGAGTTAGCTTCAGCACCCCCGTTGTGCCGTTCGCCATCCTCGAGCTCTTCGGGGTCGATGCCTGCCTCTGCCTCGTACGCGACCGGTCCGCGCATCAGGTTCGTTCTCCGACGAGAGTCTCCCGAAAAGCGCCCATACTCCTTGAGGGCGGACAGCACCTGCGCCCGGACCTCCTGGTTGACGGATGCCGACGTCATTGAGAGCGAGCGCTCGTGCTGAATGACGCGAGCCTTTAGCTCGTCCGTTGAGCCCAAGGTTGAGGGGATGAGTTTGGCGTCCCAGTCGGCGGGGGCAACACTCAACACGAGCTTCACCTCTTCGACCGAATTCCTTTCAGCAAAACCAAGGGATCTCGCGTCCAGAATGCGCCGGTTAACGAAGTCGGACGGCGTCTCGTGGCGATGCTTGGGCTCGCGGAAGGATTGGAGCTGGAACCCTACCGCCATGTCCTTCATCCACTGCGCCCCCAAGTACTGCTGCTTGATGACGTCCATGAAGTTGTACGCATCCTTCTTCATATACTCCTTCGTATCCTCTGATAAGGTCAAGTACCAGTTATAGATCGAGGAGCCGGCGGGGAAACGCATCCAGGCCCAGTGCGCTACCGCGGCGCGCATGCTACCACCGCTGTTCGCGAGCTCGAAGAATGCCCACAAGTACGGGGAAATGGTATCTCGATTTCCGTCCCACGAAGGTATGCAGTCCATCTTCAGGTTCGCTTGTATAGTGGGAGTAGCTGAGGCGTAGGGAGGACGAGGACCTCCTGAAGCGTCTGGGTAGCTAGCTGAGGGTCCCCCACCCCCACCGGGAGGGCCTCCACCCCCACCTCCTGCGCGTGCAGGCTTGCGCGGGGGAGGTACAGGCGGCGGCACCGGCAGTCGGCGCGGAAAGCCAGGTGGAGGATTAGGTGGAGGAGGTCCTCCATCGTCCGGGTCCGGAGGATCGCCATCGCCTCCTCCCCCGCCTCCAGTGGCCGTCCAAGCGTAGCCACCGTGATTTGGACGAGGAGGGTCGACCCGAGCAACACTGGGATGCTGAACTTGAAGATGCGGGTGAGCCGAGATAGACGTAGCTGCTCCAAGGTAAGCTTCACTTGAGGAGTTGGGAGCGTCCTGACGGTCGACCGGCTCCGGGTAGTTGTAGTGCCTAGGCGTACCCGCGTTCGAGGCAGAGTCGCCCGGATAGGCCGAGTAGTAGGCCGAGCTAGGTTGGAGTCGTGTGCCAGTCGAAAGCATGCCGAACGCAGAGATGGGCGGAGCGGGAGCGACTAACCGAGGGTCAACTCCCTCGCGAATGTCCGGTAACCTCGTGTCGAGACCGCGCCCTACGGGGGCGGTAGGATCCTCCTCTGGCTGCGGCGGTTGCTTGAAGCCTGCCCGCTTCTTCTTCTTCTCGAGTTGAACGTATTGAGCTTGCTCCTCCGGCGTCAAAGGATCTGGATTGTTGAACGTCGTGCTAGGAGCGCGCTCCTTGCGCAGGCCATTCTCGTAGTACACGAGCCTAGGCATATCCTCGGCCTCGCGCTCCGGGAATGCACGAATAAGGGGAGAAGGAGGAGGAGCAACAAAGCGGAGATCTTGGCCGACGAAACGAAGCCGCTCCTCGCGCGGAGGGCGAGGAACACGACCGGCCGTCCGATGCTGCGCGTCTGAGGGACGCAACACGTCGGTGGCCGAAGGAGCGGAGCCCAGTAAGTACTTCAACTTCGTTTCGTTGTCCTCGAGATGGTTCATGTCGCTATAGACAGAGCGGGGCGTAGTCAGCGGCGAGAGCATCGCATTCGGGGCGCGCTTCTCGATATGCGCCTCCACAAGGGCCTTGTACTTCCGATGCTTGCGGGCCGCGGTGACGCAGCGCGAGTTGAACAAACTCCAGGCCACATTCAGAGCAGCCAGCGACTTGGAGCCCTTCAGCGCTTCCAGCAGCACGCCGCCGGGATCTACCTCGTAGCACTCCGTTCCCGCGCCGTAGGCCTCCGTAGTAGCGGGGTACAGCGTGCTGAGAACGTTGTCGACATCGCCCACAACATCTTCGATGAAGGCGAGGAACTCCGCGTGAAGGGTGAAGCGCGTCTTGGTCGAGTTGCGTGCAATGCCGCGGTCCACCACTCGTTCGGGGGTCAGGCGAGTCTCCTTGATCAAGCTGTCCAGGCGTTTGCGCACGCTCCTGAGGTGCTCTGGCTTAGAGCGGTCGATATTGTACATCAAGTCGCCAGCCGCTGTCAGCGCCAGTCTCCGGCTGTTGGTCTCGTTGCTGGCGGTGTTTTCCTCATCGGATTCGGATCGCCTTCCCTCGTCGGCTTCCTCGTCAGGAGGGTTCGGGCCCTGTGAGGGACCCGGGGTGCTGCCTCCCTCCAGAGCGGTACGCGTCATCGAGGGTCGCTCGGCGCGCGAAGGAGAGAGTGAAATCGAGCGAGGAGAAACGGCTAGGGGTTCAGGCGAGTAGAGTGAAAGGGAGTGCACCGACTCGTCCGAACGGAGAAGATGGCCTTGTACCTCGAAAGCAGAGGAATCAGAGGACGGCACTGGCGACGTGGCAGAGCGACTAGAGTTTTCGTCGGCGCGTCGTTGGCGCGATTGCTCGGATGGCGCAGCTCCGAGCAGAGAGCTAGCTATGCTGCGTCCCGGGGAGCTACCGCGAGATCCCACAGTGTCCACTTTGCGGGCACTGTGTATAGCCCGCGCGGGATCTCCCGCGGCGTGTACTCAGGGGACGCGAAGTGGTCGCCTCTGGCGAGAGGCGAGTACTCGTCAGGTGTAACACCTGGCCAATACCCAAACCCGTCTGCAGCAACTGCAGGCAGGTCTACTCTCGTCTTGCGCGAGACTCTTCGGTCGAGCGCGGGACGATTAGGGTAGAAAGCAAGTGATAATAATATTCGTAATCGCAGTACGCGAGTCGTGAGGCGAGTAAGCGAGTCGTAATACATAAATGGTGGGACGCGCGCCCCGCGAGGCGCGCGCGGTCCACGTGACCGAGATCCCGTCGAGGGTGTCGTAGGTACGTCAAGCTATCACGGAAGTAGTAGTACAAAGGCCGTGAAGAAACGAAAAAAAGAGGTATCTGACCTACTCGGAGCGCGAAGAGTAGCCTTCTGCCCAGGTCTCCCACACATCCCCGGCACTGCTGTGAAAACTGGCGAGGGCCGCGCGACTCCCATCGGAGCACCTCTTCGAGATATTCTTGTCGGAGGGGACTGAAGTGACCGATCGGGTCATCCTAGGGCGCTTTTAGTCCAGTCTTGTATGGAACAGAAGGATGCTCTCAAACCTGATATCGAGTTCCCTGTGCCGGTACGTCGCACATGATGACGTTCTCGCCCTCGTTCTCATTGTATGCTTGAAAGAAGGGGTCGTCCTGAGCATTGCTGGGGCGCTCGTCCGGCTCCACTAGTCGGGGAGGTGGCAAGGGGGGTTCATGAGGGACGAAAGTTGATGAGGTGGAGAAGCGGTGGGAGGTCTTGAGAATGCGTCGTTTATCCGCAGATATTTCAATGTGGGTCCCTTGATGTGGCTGGGATCGATGAAGGGATGGACGCGGTGGAGCTTTGCGCTTGTGACTGGAACGAGTGGAATCCGACATGTTGACTGCTGGTAGCTGGCTATGGACGCGTCGCGCGTCAGCGTGAATGATCACGTGTAGAATATCATACCCAAACAAGCACCCATACTTTGTTGATCGCACCTGGTTACAATCATTTTTGGCTCTTCTGCGCATGCCAATACACCATGAGTGCAGTATAAAAGAGATGAATGCACTCTTATTCACCCTATCAATCAGAGAAAATTATTTTCGGAGCGAGACGTGGTTCGTTATGTGACGAGTGGCTGGGGCCCTGGCTAAGCATTGAGGAGCGAGTCAAGTGTTTGGTGAACTCAATGACAGAGCTCAAGGAATAAGTACAGGCTGGTGTGGAACAAGATATAGGCTTTATTGGTATACGTTACATGTGGGAACATCAAAATAGCCTAACTAAGGAGCACAAGATGATACATAGGCTAGCACGACGACGGACTACTTGTACACGAAGGGCGAGCCCAGGCGGGGCCCATGCGACATCAGTGAATCGGAGTCAGAGTCCCCGTCGACATCATCCATCGTGACCGAGCCCTCTGAGTCCGAGTAGGATCCGTCGCTGGACGACTCCGAGCCACTTGATATGTAGATAGGATCATCCTTGTCATCACCTACACCTGCGAATGAAGACAACAACCCCACCCCGAGCCTCAGCGAAGATGGCCCCGCACCCGTAGATGTCGATGGACCCGCGGCAGACGACGAGGAAGGGGCACCCGACGACCCGCCGCCCCAAGCAGGAGAGGCCGCGCGTGATGCAGCAGCCTCCACGCGCTTCTTAGGCCGCGTGCGAGCCGCCGACTTCACTACAGCCTTCAACGCGGGGCGCGGCACCGGCACGGTCGACCTTTTGAGACCGATGTAGTGCGTGATGCTACCGCGCGCCAGCCTCAGCTCGCGCTGAACCTGTCTGTAGTGACCGCCGCAGCACTCGCCAATTTTGCTGAAGGGGTAGGCCGCGGCATCGAAAAGGTCATCGAAGCCGTACTCCCTTCAAAGGTCGTCAGAACGCAACAGAGAAGAAGGTATAGAAATGTAACGCACCTGCCGGGTTCCATCCGAACAGTCGTCTGGGCGGCGCACCGGAAGATGTTGACCTTGTCGGCGGCCAAGGCATCAGTGAAGGCCTTGAGGATGGGCGAAACGCCAACGGTGATCTGACGCGAGCAGGAGCCGTTCATAGGAGGGTGGCCTTTGGCCCGAGGGGCGACCCCGCCGCCGTGGGGAGTACCACGCGGCGCGAGAGGAGCGTCCTTGGGAAGGGGAAGTAGGAGGTCCGCATTGTTGACGGAGAGCGCCCAGCGAAAGGGACGGTTGTCCCAGATGTATTCCTGGATGAACCGGATGTCGACGTAGTTCGGGACACTGCGGCTGATCGAGTACGCGCTGTGCATAGGTCAGCTCAACAGCCACAGCACGCGCGAGCATTCCCATACCGGGCGTCGTCCTCGCTGAGACTCTTCTCGAACGCGTCCGGAGGGGGCTTGGCGGCGATATTGACCCTTGCGAGAGCGTCCGTGTGCGACTGCGCCTCCAACTTGGCCCTGGTCCAAGGTCAGCTTCGTTGGCAATACGGGAGAGGAGCTCGACGCACTTGAAGTCCGACTTCAAGGTAGTAGAGAGAGCGGCCATTAGGGAGAGGTTATGCTCGTAGAGCGCTTGGGACGGGCGTGGGCGCTCCATCGTGTGCGGAAGGCGATGGATGAGTTCGACCTACGGAAAGGGCGATGAAGGGAAGGAAATTTTCAACGCGCCTTTTGAGTCGTTGAGGCAAGGGATACATGGCCAAACAATCCTCATGCAGGGCAAAAAGGGCGGATAAGAACCCCGAGACGATGGTATGGGGATGCGCGCGAAGGCGACGAGAAGGTCGGAGGCGGAGACAAGACGCGATTTGCGAGATTGCATCCAAATAAGGCAAGTTGAACTTGCACGTGAGGGCTTGGGCGGACAATGCCTGTCTGCACTATAGCAGTACGCCAACGACTCTGGCGAGATTTTTGAGCATTAGAGTAGCTAGTAGACTACTTCCCCAAACCACATCTGAAATATGGTGAAGGTGGGACTCTTGTGGCGTACAGTTTTTGCAGATGTTTGCTACCTGAAATCGTATGCTGTTCCGTCCTGCTATATGGTTTGAGAGGTATGCGACACATTCTAGCTGAAAGACACTGGTATACTCACACAGGATTGCCTATTTTATTAGCGTCATAGGCCGCCAAGCTTTATGGAGTGCGTGTACAACATAGCAAGAATCTCGTTTCTTATTGTTCCCTGGGCTGACAGTTACTGTCGTCCTACAAGATATGCTGTCAGAAGGGACCGTCCATACTCCCCCTACAGTTCTAGCCTACTCCGAGCCCGATCTGAGCACTTTTTTTTTTTCCTAACATACGGAGTAGCCACTCGCCTGCTATATACCATGCGCTCTCATGAGCAGCAGCGCTCAGAATTATTTTTCCTATATACCTTGACCCCAGATGCTTGTGTTCACAAAGACAGCGACCTTCCCTGAGCCAATGTCCCGCGATATGCGCACGCCCAACCCCCGAACGCCTTCGAATTGACACTATGAATGCTTGCAAAGGCCCGGTAGACCATGCACGTCGAGGGCTATATGTGTATGTCCTCCCGGCGCTCGTGAGCCTCAAATCATGTGTAAACCCAATCAGAGTGCTGATATATGCTGAAGAAAGACACTCCTCTTGCTATCTACGCCTTCAGTAACCAAATTCCATGTGCAAATGACCGCTTTGACCTCAGAGGGACTTAGACGTTTGGGCGCTCATGTTTGTGCATGCTTGGTAAAAGCCCCAACAGAACAGCCACGACCCCTTCCTTCTTACCGTTCGCCGCTATCGCGCTCTCTCTATCATCAGCCATGACGAATGCTCGCAGGACGGACGAAATCTACAAGGCCCTTACCGCGGTGCATCCTTCGCATGCTCGAACTAGCGCTGCTGCTGAAGATGAATATTCCGACGTCGACCCCGAATGCAACGAGGCTATCATGAGCTTCAGCCTGGATACTCCTCCGGGACCGGGATACTGCGCAGTTCCCTTCCACCCCAGCCCTCTTCATAGCGCCAATGGCCGCGACGTCCGCTGGGAGCCTTCCTTCAAGTCGTTCATCTTCGTCCGGTCGAGTAAGGATCGAGCTGGCGGCGTGTACACCGACGAGTTCGTTTTCCAGGTATACTCTGAAGCCGTACACTAATCAACTTCGCAGGAACGATATGAGATTCGCTATACAAGGCCTCCACCCCCAGCCAGAGTTCGAGCCGATGACGAGCTTCCTCGACTGCCTTGAGCTGTGGAAAGCCGACTGCCGCAGCGGTGTTCATGGTCAGGTTGGCCCGCCAACCCCGAAGGCGCCGGAGTCTCCTCTCAAAGTACGTCCTTGCTCTCCACATCCTGTTGCTCATGCCTGACCTCTAGACCATTCAGTCCCGCAGCTCGAGCGCGCTCCCCTTCACCCCACCGAACTCGCCCTGTACATTGCCCTCAATCTTCCGATCCCCCCGTCGGACTGCAGGCCCATCCCCAGGCATGGCTCCGATGGCTTATGGTGGTGCACGCTCTTCGGACATCATCTCTCCTGCGCCTGTCACACCGTCCAGAGTCCGGGGACCCTCCAGTCCTCTCAATCCCGCTGTGGCTGGCCTGCGAGCACGGCCTGCGGTTTTACCAGGTACTCCCGCTGCGGTAGTCATGCCGCCCCGCACATCGCGCAATCAAAACGGCCTGGATGTCGTGCAGCGCGGTCCTCCTCCACCGTACCCTTCCTCGCTTCGTGGACCATCCAGTGTCCCGAGCGTGCCGTCGGTGTTCACACTGCCTTCCTCTGCGGCGACAACTTCCGTATCTCCATCCGCGGCAACGTCCCTTACACCGCCCACAGCCACGGCTGTGATGCAGCCCTCCTCGGCTTCGACTCCTACGTCTGCTCCGGCTTTCAGCCGCTTAGGGCCTGCGGGACCGCATCCTCCTTCCACCTTCATTCAGCCGGTCTGGCTCTCTCAAGATTCTCAGGGTCTTGGGCTGATCCTGACGCGCAATTGGTACGTTCCGCTGTCATCCACATGCCCCTGATCTGACCTGTATCAGTGCGTACGCGAGGGACCTCCATGCGACCCATGGCAACATCGACGTCGTCACCGACTCCGACAAGCTCAACCGTGCGGTGAAGCAGTTCTTCATGGACTGACCGTCGATGTATGGGTAACATGTTGGCCGTATACTTGTCACTTCTTGTGTGTACGTTGTTGTTTCTTGTTCTCACTCAATATTCAATGTACAATATCGTGGCTATCGTGCATGCTGTATTTACTCGCTTTTGATGTATCTGTCAATCTTCCGTGCTTCGCTGTCCAATCCTATCGTTTATTAGTCATCTTAGTGCTCACGAAGTCTTACAGGCATGCGAAGGATGTGGTCTAATGACCATTACTGCCTATCTGCCCCCACCATTCCCCGTGTTTTAGCGAAGGATGTCAACGGAGGGCAACAGATTCCGCGATTCCAAGGTGCGCCCACATTCTTCTCATCCAATGTGGTGTCAATATTGACTCTTGCGTGCAGGTACGCCGTGTATCCGCGCTCGCCTTCGCGCTAAGATCCACGCCGTGCGTTGCAACGTCCAGATTCAGGGAGTCGAGAAGGTACGAAGGCTTCTGGCCGACGATCTACGTCCTCCGCTTCCTGAATCTCACTGACATGCTTGCAGTCCTACAACCTTACTTTTGTGTATTCAAGCGCGACTGCTTGGTCTCACCACCAACGGTGTTTCCCGGCGTGCACGCACCCACTCACTCGCTCATAGTAAGTTCTTACCATTGTTCATATATATCCTCTATCCTGTGCCCGAGCTGGTCGTGTTGCTATCCCAGCATTTTCTGACAGTTTCCAGAGCCTAGAAGCGCACGATCAATATTTGCCACCGACGTTTGAGGAACACGGTTCGATCCACGGGAAGCCGTAGTCAGGCCACCCGGAAAGAAGTCATTGACGGTGGATTGTTGTAAGTTGTTTGTCTGTCAGCCCCATACCAAGTAACTGACAACATTGGCGGCAGCCAGGCGCACTCGTATCTACATGCCAGGCCCCTGTTCGTCAACTCACCACCTCAATCGCTGTACTTCACGATATCTGCAATGGGCAAGCGAGCGAAGGCGAAGGACGATCCGACTAGGCGTGCTCCGGGGCCCACCCACTGGGTTGTCGGCGTCAAGCGTGCGTTCCTCAAGCGCCACCAGGCGGAGTTCGAGGCATCGAAGAATCGCGGCCAGTTCTACGACAGAATCACCACCAAATTCATGATGAAGTTCGGCCCCGGCTTCGACCTCTCGACCGACCTTGAAGAAGACCTCCCCGATCCTGACGCCGACGATATGACTGAGGACTACTCGGACCTCACTCCAGACGAGGTGAAGGCCGCGAAGGAGTACCGCAAGCGCCTGCGTTCGGTGAGTTACCGTCCTACACTCGCACGAGTTCGTCTCACGTCTTTACAGAAAATCGGCTCGTATTACCGTGGCGAGGTGAACAAGATCAAGCCTACAGACACCCAGGAACACATCAACGAGCTCTTCACAGACCATACTCAGGCGCAGGTTCCGAGGCGGTCCGTCCCCACGCACATTGTCCAGTACTACTCGAAGTTATACTACTCAGCTCGAGTGAAGTCCGTCTTTGAGGCGGTGTTCGTAAAGGAGAGGGAGAAGGCGGACGCGGACCTCGCTAGATGGGATGAGATGGGTGTGGATCCGCCGGAGGGGTGGAAGCACCCGGTCGCGCTGTCTGTCCGCAACAGGGTCACCGCAGAGTGCTGGGAGCGGGAGACGGAGTCTTTCAAGGACTCGGTCGTGCGCGCTCACCAGGAGGAGGTGGAGCGCCAGAAGGCGGCCTTCGAGACTGCCATGCGCACGCCGAAGGTCCTTACAACGCCTGAGGATTTCCAGCAGTACGTTGTTGGTGTGTTTTGGTGCATACCCAATCTCACTGTTCTGCAGCGCAATTTCGACGGCGGGGCTCTACCTCCAGCCGCTCATGGACGCCGTCAACACCAACGCCAGTCTCTGTGCGTCGATCTTTCTCTTTGGTCCTATGCCGGATGACGGGGGTAAATTGGGTGTCTTGAGGTGAGTCAGCTACGCCGCCCAATTGTCCGCTACTGACACGTACCTACCTGGTAGTGCGCATGCCGGAGTGACTCGTGGTCTCAACTCTCAGATTCTCCCCTACTTCGACCCTGACGGCCTCTCCGATATCGAAACAATCTTGATTGACTTCGCAAAAAATTGCTACAGTACGTTCATGCTCAATATACCGTGCGCGTACACCCTCTGACCTCTTCGTAGGCGACCCTGAGTGTCTCAGGCGCTCACTTTCCGATGCTAGGTCCCGCCGTGCGATCTCTGGGATGACGCCCAGAGAGTCTATTCTACCTGTGTCGACTCCAGCTTCACCTTCTGCTCGCGAGTCTTCACCGCCTCGGCAGCCGCTTGCGCGTCTCCGCCGTGCAGGCGAGACCGCTCCCACCACTGCTAGTGATTCAGCGCACTCCCCGGCTCCGGCACATCAACATCAGCTCATTCCCGAAGCTTCGCCCACCAAGACCTCTGCCGACCCATCGTCGCTGTTTGATGATGATGATGTCGAGATGGTCGACGTCTATCCAGCGACAGACACATCACGTCCTGATGTGTCGATGGACGCGGACTTCGACGCGACGCCTGCGGCAGCACCCATGAGGACGGGTGGAACACCTGATGTGGAGGTGGATGGCTTGCTTGACGCGGAGATGGTGGTGGAGACTGGCGCAAGCGTGGAGGTGATGCCTGACGCGACGAATGGCGCGAAGGCAGACGCGATGCCTGACGCGACGATTGGCGCGAAGGCAGACGCGACGCCCGACGCGACGAATGGCGCGAAGGCAGACGCGACGCTCAACTTCAACGAGGAGACGGATGCGGAGGCTGGCACGATGCCCGACGCGACGATTGGCGCGATGCCCGACGCGACGCCCGACGCGATGCCCGGCGCGACGATTGGCGCGACGCCCGACGCGATGCCCGACGCGACCGCAGCCTCGCCGGCCTTGGATGCGACTCATGACATGGCAGATGCATTGTCGAAGGATCCCAGCGCTACGCCTGCTGGAGTATCTCCGTCAGACCTTGCCGACATCGCCAAGGGACGGGAGGAGGATGTGTGGAAATGTAAGATGCCAGTGGGATGCCCTCCTCATATCGCTGGCATCTTCTTGGCCTGCTCTCGTGGTCAGGAATGGGGCTTTGAGTTTGCGCGTGCGGTCACCGCTTATCTGGCGCTCGAGCGCTCGTTGGCTTTCCCGATTCTCAACCATGGCCGTCTTGTCCTCGCTGGAAGCATCAGGCCCTCCATCTACCGTGATTGGGTTGTTGGAAAGAGGGACTTCGGCCACGTCGTCGACATCGGTGATCCACAGGTGTTCGGTACCAAGTGGTGGACATGGTGGGAGGCGATGCAGCCACCCCTGCGGGTCTCGCCCGCCGGCGATCTTCTGGCTGTCGACGTTGTTGCAGCTGAGGCGACTCATTTGGCTCAGTGGGGTCATCTGGAGAAGTGCTGCGGGCGCGACGGACTGGTTCAGTTTCTCCTCACCCTAGTCTGGTGGGGCGATGTTGTCAACGATCCGGACCAGCGTGTTGCGCACGTAGCTCGTCGCCTTGAGTGGGAACTTGCCGTGCAAGACTTCCGCGAGGTTTTGGAGGCGTTGATGTCGGCGCCCGACTTCAAGAGGATTGCTGCGAAGCGAGCCGCGTAAGTCGTCTTCTTCCACGTTTGTGAGTCGTGTCTGACCGCATCTCAGAGGCATCGACTACACAATCAACATGTCTTCGAAGCACGGTCTCAACGACAACGACAAGAACAAGCCGCCTTCGAAGAGGGCAAGGACCGCCCTGTTGGATCGGGCCGTTGGACCTGCGCCTGCGAAAGCTCGCCCTCGTACGCAAGTCTCAAACGAGAACAAGGCACCTCAACCGCAACTACCAAGTGCAACTGTCGCCGCCGCAACTCGCCAGTCGAGCAGGAAGCGCTATGTCTCGGTCTCCGTCCTTCGCACGCGCGAATAGTTGCGCCTCATACGTATCTTGCATCTTGTGGGTCCATGCGTACCACGTCGGCTTGGTCGTGTCGTGTCATGTATGTTTTTGTACTTTGCTGCTCTGTCTTGTTGGACTTCGTCGTATCGCCGTCTGTAATATTTACTCATCCATCTTTGTCAAATCTATGTCAGTATTGTATCTATCTAATGTATGTCTAGTACCTATACTGTAGTCTTGTGGGCCTTGAGAATAATATCATTCTCTACTCCCAACGTTGTGTCAAGACATGTCGACGGCGAGACGCCATGAACTGCAGTGATGATAATGACTCACAAGACAATGGAACTCATGCTGAATAAGTAAGCAACTCAGGGACGAGCTCAAGGGTATACTTGCTGATGGAAATTCAGACCCTATGCAGAAGGCTACGAGTTAGTATTGATTCATCTCTGCAGAATGCGGAGAACACAAGCGATACGACGAAAGCGGTCGTGCCGCCGATAGTGACACATGTCACAAACGTGACAACATCGCCACGGCCAGATTTTTTCCATGCGCATTGCTCTCCTACTCGCCCCTGGCTATGTGCACGACATAGTCATGGACCATATGATAGAGGACATTGGAGGCAGGATGGAGGATAACGAAGGTCATTATGGGCAACAATGATCAGCATATGGATGAATGGAGGGGCACGTCCTAGCAGTAGCGAAGGCTGGATAAGGTCAGCGCCTGATAGTACCTTCTGTAATGGTGGAAGCGCGGGGAGAGGAGGGGTGATACTTGTATGTATGAAGGAGGTACAGTATACAGTATACGAAACTCGGCAGCGGCAACAGCGATGGTGGTAGCGGCGGCGGCAAAAACGCCAGTGGACAGCAGCCAGGTAGCAATGCACGTGAGGGCGCATCAATGGCGGGCGCATCAATGGCGGACGCGTCAATGTCGGGCGCATGATCGATCCATTAATCGGAGGAAATGGGCGCGGGAATCGAGGAAACCAATTATCAGCGGGAAAACCCGCGAATAACGGAGTTGGTGCGTAACGAGATAAAGTCCAGCCGGACAGGGACAGCGCGGCAGGGGCGTATCGAAACACGACCCCCTGTGGGCATAGTACGGTATCCGGATATTGATAGGGACTATCCTCCGGACGAGGAGCGACTGCCCAGTCGAGCGAGCTTGTCTGTCGATCGAGGCGACTAGCGCGTCCGCCGAGCGATGCAGCGCGGCCGTCTGTCGGGCGAGCGACGAGCGCGTCCGCTGGTCGAGGCGACGAGCGCGTCTGCCAATCGATCGAGCGAGCGGTGAGCGCGACTGCCTGTCGATCGAGGCGACAACGTGCGCGTCTGCCAGTCGATCTGGCGACGAGCGCATCTGTCGATCGATCGAGGCGACGAGGGCGTCCGTCAATCGAGCGACGAGATCGTTTGGCCAGTCGAGCGAGAGAGGAGCGCGACTGCCAGTCGAGGCGACGATGTAGCGCGTCCGTCCCAGTCAAGCGGGCGAGCGAGCGATGCAGCTCGTCCGCATGTCGATCGAGCGAGCGACGGGTGCGTACGCCAACTGAGGCGATGAGCGCGTCCGTCAGTAGAGCGATGAGCGCGTGCTGCCTGTAGCGCGTCCGGCAATCGAACGAGTGATGGCCGCGTCCGCCTGTCGAGCAAGAGATGAGCGTGTACGGCTGTCGAACGAGGGACGATAGCGCGGCCGTCCGCCGAGCGATCGAGCGATGAGCGCGTCTGCCATGCGAGCGACGAGCTTGTCCGCCCGTCGATCGGCGACCATGCAGCGCGTTCGCCCCGGTCGAGGCGACGATGACGTGCGCGTCTGCTAGTCGAGCGAGGCGACGTGCGGGCGCGTCCGTCGAGCTAGCGCCAAGGCGCGGCCGCCGGTCGAGCGAGCGTGCGTGCGCGTCTGCCGATCGATTGAGCGAGCGAGGAGCGCGTCCGTCCGCCGAGCGATCGAGCGACGTGCGCGATTGCTAGTCGAACGACGAGCGACGAGCGCGTCTGCCAAGCGAGGCGACGTGCGCGTCTGCTAGTCGAGCGAGCGACGTGCGCGTACGCCGAGCGAGCGAGCGACAAGGCGCGTCTGCCAATCGAGCGACGAGGACACCGAATGACGACGAGCGCGACGAGCTCGTCCGTCGATCGAGCGAGCGGGCGATGAGCACGAACGCCTGTCAAGAGGTGAGCGCGGCTGCCGGAGGAGAGAGATGAGATCGTCCTAGAGAGCGACAACTATGAGCGCGTCCGCCGGTCGAGCGAGCGACGAGCGCATCTGCCGGTCGATCGGGCGAGCGAGGCGACGTGTGCGTGTACGCTGGTCGAGGCGACGTGTGCGTCTGCCGGTCGAGCGAGCGATGAGCGCGTCCGCCTGTCGATCAAGCGCCAAGGCGCGTACGCCGGTCGAGGCGACGAGCTCGTCCGCCCTAGTCGAGGCGAGCGATGGGCGCGTCTGCTAGTCGAACGATGAGGTCGTTTGCAAGTCAGTCGAGCGACGAGCGATGAGCGCGTACGGCAGTCGAGCGAGCGACGGGTGCGTCTGTCAATCGACGATGCAGCGCGTCCGTCTACCAGTCGGGCGAGCGATGCGGAACGTCTGCCGGTCGATCGAGCGAGCGACGAGCGAGCGAGCTGGTACGCCGGTTGAGCGACGTGCGCGTCCGCCTGCCAGTCGAGGCGACTCGGAGCTCGTCTGCTAGTCGAGCGAGCGACGATGTAGCGTGTCCGTCAATCGAGGCCACGAGGAGCGTCTGCTAGTCATTCGATCGGGCGACGTGCGCGTCCGGCCCAGTCGAGCGAGTGACGTGCGCGGCTGCCAATCGAGCGACGATGAGCTTGTCTGCCTATCGAGCGATGAGCGCGTCCGCTGGTCGATCGAACGACGATGTAGCGCATCCGTCAATCGAGCGATGAGCGCGTCTGCTAGTCGAGCGATGGGCGCGTCTGCTAGTCGAGCGAGCGTCGGCGGGCGCGTCTGCTAGTCGCGCGAGCGATGAGGGCGTCTGCTAGTCGAGCGAGTGACGGCGGACGCGGCCGCCTGTTGAGCGAACGGGCGACGAGGGAGCGCGTCCGACCAGTCGAGCGAGCGAGCGATGAGCGCGTGCTGCCTGTAGCGCGAGCGACATGCGCCCCAGTCGATCGAGCGAGGCGACGATGAGCTCGTATGCCAATCGAGCGAGCGATGAGCGCGTCTGCCCAGTCGAGCGAGCGACGGGCGCGTCCGCCGATGGATCGAGCGATGAGCGCGTCCGTCGAGCGGGCGACGTGCGCGTCCGGCAATCAAGGCGACTAGAAGCGCGTCTGCCAAACGAGCGATGTAGCGCGTCCGCCCAGGCGAGCGAGCGACGACGTGCGCGTCTGCCAATCGAGCGAGCGATGAGGAGCGCGTCTGTCGAGCGAGCGAGAGAGACGAGCGCGGCCGCCAGTCGAGCGATGATGAGCGCGTCTGTCGAGCGAGGCGATCAAGCGATGAGCGCGTCCGTCCATCGAGCGAGCGACGATGAGCGCGGCTGCCATGAGGGCGAGCGATGAGCGCGTCTGCCAAATGAGCGAGGCGACGAGCTTGTCTGCCGGGAGAAAGACGAGGAGCGCGTCCGTCAGTCGAGCGAGCGACGACTAGCCGCATACGCCGAGCGAGCGACCAGCGCGTCCGCCATGAGGGCGAGCGAGGAGCGCGTCCGTCGAGCGAGCGACGGTGTAGCGCGTCCGCCCGTCGAAGCGAGCGACGAGCTCGTCCGCCTGTCGATCGAGCGAGCGAGCGATAAGACGCGACTGCCGGTCGAGCGAGCGACGATGAGCGCGTCTGCTGCGACGACGTGCTCGTCTGCCAATCGATCGAGCGACGAGCTCGTCTGCCATGAGGGCGATGGGCGCATCTGCTGATCGAGGCGACGATGTACGTGTCTGCCAGTCGAGCGAGCGACGGTGAGCAACTGCTAGTCGAGCGAGCGACGACGTGCGCGACTGCCCCGGTCGAGCGACGTGCGTGTCCGCCTTGAGGGCGAGGCGACGAGCACGTCGGGCCCGGTCGAGCGACGACGTGTGTACGGCAATCATGCGAGCGCCAAGGCGCGTCTGTCTGTCGAGCGACCGACGAGGGCGTCTGCTAGTCGGGCGAGCGACGATGAGCGCGTCCGCCAAGCGAGGCGACGTGCGCGTCTGCTAGTCGAGCGAGCGACGAGCCGCGTCCGCCGAGCGAGCGAGTGACGACTAGCCGCATCCAGCCAGTCGAGCGAGCGATGAGCGCGTCCGCCAATCGAGGCGACGACAAGGGCGTCTGCCAGTCAGTCGAGCTATCGACGATGGGCGGCTGCCGGTCGAAGGACGACGACGAGAGCGTCTGCCGGTCGAGCGTTGGAGACCGAGCGGGAGAGCAAGCGATGAGCGCGGCCAGCGGGAGATCGAGCGGGAGATCGAGCGAGCAAGCGGGAGAGCAAGCGACATTGAGCGACGAGGAGCGCGTCTGCCTATCGAGGCGATGAGCGCGTCCGCCTGTGGAGCGAGCGACGTGCGCGTCTGCCTATCGGGCGACAAGGCGCGTCCGCCTGTCGATCGAGCCAGCGCGGCCGCCGACCAGTCGAGCGCCAAGGTGCGTACCGCAGTCGATCGAGCGATGAGGGCGTCCGCCAACCAGTCGCGCGATGGGCGCGTCTGCTAGTCGATCCAGCGATGGGCGCCTACGCCTGTCGAGGCGACGAGTGCGACTGCTAGTCGAGCGATGAGCGCGTCTGCCTATCGGTCGATCGACGTGCGCGTCCGCCTGTCGAGCGAGCGACGTGCGCGTCCGCCAATCGAGGCGAGCGAAGCGACGTGCACCTACGCCGGGAGAGGCGAGCGATGAGCGCCGTATGCGTCTGCTAGTCCAGGCGACGACGGGCGCGTCTGTCGATCGGGCGAGCTCGTACGCCAGTCGAGCGAGAGATGCGGACTGTCTGCCCTAGTCGAGCGAGCGACTAGCTCGTACGCCAGCCGAGCGAGCGATCAAGGGCGCGTCCGGCAGTCAAGCGAGCGACGGCTAGCCGCGGCCGCCCGTCGAGCGACGGGCTCGTCTGCCGGCCGAGGCGACGACGAGGGTGTCTGCCAATCTAGCGAGCGATGAGAAGCGCGTCCGTCAGTCGAGGCGACGAGCGTTGAGCGCGTCTGCCAACCGGTCAATCGAGGCGACGATGTAGCGCGTCCGCCAATCGATCGAGCGACGGGTGCGTCTGCCTGTCGAACGACGAGCGATGAGCGCGTCCGCCCCAGTCGATCGGGCGACGAGCTCGTACCGCAAGTCGAGGCGACGAGGGCGCGTCCCACAGTCGATCGAGCGATGAGCGCGACTGCCAGTCGAGCGAGTAAGCGGCAGCCCAGTCGAGCAAGTGACTAACGAGTCTGCCCCAATCGATCGCGCGACCAGGAGCGCGTCCGGGCCTAGTCGCGCGACGTGCGCGACTGCTAATCGAGGCGAGCGACGTGCGCGCCAGTCTGCTAGTCGAGCGACGTGCGCGACTGCTGGCGACGAGCGACGTGCGCGTCTGCTAGTTGAGCGAGCGACAAGGAACGCGTCCGGCCCAGTCGAGCGAGCGATGAGCGCGTCTGCTAGTTGAGCGGCTAGAGCGTCTGCTAGTCGAGCGAGCGAGGCGACGTGCGCGTCTGCTAGTCGAGTTACGAGCGTCCGTCAGTCGATCGAGCGACGCGCGCGTCTGCCAATCTAGCGAGCGATGAGCGCGTCCGCCCTAGTCGAGCGAGGCGACGTGCGCGTCCGCCAGTCAGTCGAGCGAGCGACGAGCGCGTCCGCCACAGTCGAGCGACGAGCGCGGCAGTCGATCGAGCGACGGGTGCCGCGTCCGTCAACCGGTCGAGCGAGGCGACGATGAGCGCCCAGCCAGTCGAGCGACGAGCGAACGCGTCCAACCATTCTGTCGAGCGACGACGGCCTGGAGAGAGACGGGGAGAGGGATACGCGCACCCGCGCGGAAGCGCTCGACCGGGGCCTGTGCGCGAGGACGCACTCGACCGGGGTCTGCGGATGTAGTGCGGCGTCGGGGTCGTGGACGTGTAGCGCTGTGTCGGGGTCGTGGACGTGTAGCGCGGCGTCGGGGTCGTGGACGTGCAGCGTGCCCTCGGGGTCGTAGACGTGTAGCGCGGCGCCAGAGTTGTGGTCGTGCAGAGTGCCGTCAGCCCGTGCGAAGGGGCGGAAGGAGGGAACACTGAACGCGTAGCGCGCCCTCCCGGAACCTGGACGTGTAGGGTGCCCTTTGAAGTCCTGCACGTGTAGCACGGCGTCGGCGTGTGGGAAGAGACAGGAAAGAAGTGAGGAGGACAGGAGAAGGAGAGGGGGAGAAGAAGAAGAGGAGGGAGAGAGGGGGGGAAGGGGGAAGGGGGAGTAGGGAGGAGGAGAGGAGGGAGGAGAAGTAGGGAGGAGGAGAGGAGGGAGGAGAAGGAGAGGGGACGGAGGAGAGAAGCGAGCGAGGAGGGGGAAGGAAGGGAAGGGTGGGGCAGCGAGGAGGAGAAGGAGAGGGGACGGAGGAGAGAAGCGAGCGAGGAGGGGGAAGGGAGGGAAGGTGGGGGACAAAGGAGAGAAGCCAGAAGGGGAAGGGAGGAGAGAGGAGGGAGAGGGGAGAGGGAAGGACACGGAGAGGTAGGAAAGGAGCTGGGGAGGGGGAGGGAGGAGAGAAGGATGGCGGAGGGAGGACGGTGTCGGCGCGTGGAAAGGGGAGGTGAGGAGTGAGGAGGAAAGGAGAAGGAGAGGGGGAGCGAACTGGAACATGGGCGGAGAGAGCGAGCTGGAACGTGGGCGGAGAGAGAGAGAAGGATGAGGAGGAGAGGGGGGTGGTGAAGCAGGGGAGAGGGGGTGGTGAAGCAGGGGAGAAAAAAAGGTGGTCGCCAAGGCAACTATATGGCACAGTGCCCCACAGCCGACTTGAACGACTGACCTTCGCATCATAGGCAGTTTGACAAGACACGTACAAGCGAGTTTGACAAGAAACATACGAGTGCGACGCTCTACCACTGAGCTAGCAGGGCGGTGATGGGTGGGTGGGAGAGATGTGTGGTGGTGGATGGGAGGGGAGGGGAGGAGAGAGTGGGGGGGAGGAGAGAGTGGAGGGGAGGAGAGAGTGGAGGGGAGGAGAGAGTGGAGGGGCAGAGTGGGGGAGGGTATATGGCAGGGCACGGGGTGGGAGGGCAGGGGTGTGGACGAGGGAAGGATGCGCGGAGATGAACGGTAACGGCGGGGGAAGTGCGAGATAGAAGAGAGGGAGGAGGGACGCATGGGTGCACGCTGGAGGAGACGTGGCTGGCGGAAGACGTATGCGAGGTATCAAAGGCTGCGAGGGCGACGGAGTGAGTAGGTGAGAAGAGGAGGATGGAGGTAATTGAGCAAGGTAGCGGCGACGCGGCTCGTTGACAAGGAGGCGTGCGCGACGCCCGCGATCGACGGCTGCGCGTCATCGGAGGTCGGGCCGGGGCGTCGATCGCGGACGCGTATTGCCTTCGCGATCCTTGGCGGCTGGCGAGCGCTTGTCATACGAGTAATCGTCGAGACTGGAGCTGGATGGCGACGCGCGTACTCGCCAATCGTGGACCCACCTCGCTATCTGTATGCTCTTAGTCCGGCTCCGAGCAATGCATCTCCACTCTTTCTCTGCCCTCCCGCTGCTCACAGTCCTTCCTCCCTGCTGGCCATCATGCTGGCGCCACCGACGCAACGCTGCAACCCAGATCGCGCTTTACGCGCCCTTCCCCTTCCTCACTCTCCTCAAGGCCCTTCCCGATTGCACTCCGCATGCCCTTCTTCGTGACATACCCCGCTGCAGCATTGGCCTCCGACAGCGCCGCTCTCCAGCCACTGCGACGTCAGTTTCTTCAATTTTATTCTGGTCCCCTTCTCTTTCGCGCCTTTATCAATGCTCCTTCGCGTCCTTGATCCTCCTCACGTCCTCCCTCCCCTCCCCGGCCCCTCTACCTCACTATCCTCCCTACTTCCCTACCTCCCCTCCCGCCCATCTCCCCTCTCTCCCCTCTCCTGCTCTGCACCTGACACCCAACTTCGATCCTCCCTCCCCTCCCCAGCTCCTCTCCCCCTCCTACCTCTCGTCTATGACACACTCCCTTCCACCTCTCGTCTATGCTTTTCCTCCCACCTCTCGTCTATGCCCCCTCCCCGGTGGACGACTGCGGTCGGCGTGCGGCGATCCCTCTTCGGCGAGGGTGGATGACTAGGGGGGCGAGTGGATGACTAGGAGGACGGTCTGTGACGCGGCGAGGGGGCAGACGGGACCCTTCTCTCGTCTTCGACGGTGCGCACCCTTCTCGCGTCTTTGACGGTGCGCACCCTTCTCTCGTCTTCGACGGTGCGCACATCTCTCGTCTTCGACGGTGCGCACCCTTCTCTCGTCTTTGACGGTGCGCACCCTTCTCTCGTCTTCGACTCCGGGGTGGGGGTCGACGGGGTGAGGGGGGAAAGGAGAAGACGAGTGGGGGGAGGCGGGAGGTGGGGATGTGAGATGAGGGAGGTGGGGATGGGAGAGGGCGCGAGAGGCGGATGCGAGGAAGAGTGGTGAAAGAGGGTGGACGAGGTGGGATGCGAGGAAGGGGGTGTGTTGGGTGAGGCGGGGATGGGTGAGTGGGGCGAGAGGGAGATTCCGAGGAAGGGGTGGGTCGGGTGAGGCGGGGTTGAATGAGTAGAGGAGAGGGGAGGCGAAGGAGGGTGGGGAGGGGGCGGGGTGGGGCGAGGCGATCCCTCCACAACTTGGCTCGACTCTCCTTCGCCTTCGACTGAAAACGCGACTCGACTGCACGCGAGGGCGGTCAGGTCGGGCGATCCCTTTTCGACGCGAGACCAGGCGAGGCGAGAGTGCGAGTCGGAGAGACTCGAGGGAAGGTGGGAGGCGAAGTGGCACATATGAAGGCGTCGACTTGTCGCGGTGCGGTGCGGTATGGGGCGATCCCTCTTCTACTCGACTCGACGTGGCGCGGTGGGTCGGACCCTCGTCGTAGTGAGGCGGGGCGATCCCTCCTCGTCGGCGTGGTGTGACGATCCCTCTTCGACTCGACTCGTCGGGCGATGCAAGCGTCAGACGCTCTTTGACTCGACTCGGCGCGGCGGTGGGCTGATCCTTCTTCTACTCGTCGAGGTGGGGGTGCGGTCTTCGACGCGGCGATCCCTCGTCGGCAAGGAGGGGTGGGGGGTGGATGACTAGGGAGACGGTCTTTGACTAGGGAGATGGTCTTTGACGCGGCGAGGGGGACGGTCTTTGACGCGGCGAGGGGGACGGTCTTCGACGCGGCGAGGGGGTGCCAGTGGACCCATCTCTCGTGTGGGGCTGCGAGAGAGTGGTCGACGCGACGCGAGGTGGGGGTGGGGACGCGAGAGGGCGGAAAGAAGAGGGCGGGGGGTGAGGGCGAGGGGTGAGGGCCAGGTGAGGGCGCGAGAGAGGGCAAACGAAAAGACGAGAGGGGGGGTGGATGGGGGAGATGAGTGAGGTGAGGAGGTGAGGCGAGATGGAGTGAGGCGGGAGAGGTGGATGGGTAAGCGAATGCGAGGCGCGGTGCGGTGGGGGCGGGGTCGGGCCCTTTTCGTCGGCGCATCGCGGCGCGACGCGAGGTGAGGGCGCGGGAGGGCGGAGGAAAGGTGGGCCGGGAGCAAAGGGGTGGACCCTTCTCTCGTCTTCGAAGCGGTGGGGGGTCGGGTGGGGGTCAAAGGAAGGGGTGGGGGTCAACGCGACGGGAGGAAGGGGTAGGTAGGGGGGGTGAGGGGGTAAAGGAAAAGACGAGAGGGAGGAGGCGGGGAAGGGAAAGACGAGAGGGCGGGTGGTCGACGCGACGAGGCGCGACGCGAGAGGGCGGAGGAAAGGTGGGGGAGGGCGGGAGAGGGGTGCGGTGAGACGCTCCCTTTTCGTCGCGGTCGGTGTGACGATCCCTGCTCTACTCGACTTGGCGCGGTGGGCTGAGGTGATTCCTCTTCTACTCTACTCGGCGGGGCGATGCGTGGTGAGGCGAGGTGGGGGAGGGTGATCCCTTTTTCGACTCGTCGAAGCGCGGCCGGGGCGATTCCTCTTCCACGAGGCGAGGTCGGGCCATCCCTCTTCTACTCGGCGCAGGGGGCGATCCCTCTTCGTCGCGACTCGTCGCGGTATGAGGCGCTCCCTCTTCTCCTCGTCGACACCCGGCGATCCCTTTTCGACTCGTCGCGGTCTGGCGATCCCTTTTCGACTCGTCGCGGTCTGGCGCTCTCTCTTCTACGCGTCGCGGTCGGGCCCTCTTCGTCGACGCGGCGCGGTGGGGTGAGGAAGGGGAGAGGCGCGGGGCGGGCCCTCTTCGTCGAGGTGCGGGGCGGGCCCTCTTCGTCGAGGCGCGGGTCGGGCCCTCTTCGTCGAGGCGCGACGCGAGGCGATGGCGGGAGTGATGGATGGGTAAGCGAAGGCGAGGTGCGATGCGGGGTGAGGCGGGGTGAGGTGAGGCGAGCCCCTTGCACTCGTCTTGGTGTGACGATCCTTCAAGGACTCGGGGCGGTGAGGCGCGAGGACGCTCCTCTTCTGCTCGACCGGCGCGGTCGGGCGCTCCCTCTTCGACTCGGCGCAGCGCGGTGAGGCGCTCCCTCTTCGACTCGGCGAGGCGTGGTGGGTTGGGGTGGGGGCGGGGTGAGTGGGGTGAGGAGGGGGATGAGTGGGGTGAGGAGGGGGAAGGGGAAGGGGAAGGGGGCTCGGTGGTGGATGAGTGGGGAGAGGTGCGGTCGGGGCGGGAGGGGGAGGGAGAGACGGGGTGTGACGCGGCGAGTGGGGGCGGGGTGTGAGGTGAGGTGAGCGAGGCAAGGTGGCGAGCGAGGGATTGGGGGGATGGAAGAGGGGTGAAAGAGGGGGGAGGGGGGGAGGCGAGGAAGGGAGAAGGGTCGGATGCCCTCCGATCCTCCTCGGCGAGGCGGGAGAAGGGGCGGTGTGAGGGCAGGTCGCTCTTCGACCGATGACGCAAGGGAAGAGAGGGGTGTCCACACGTCTCACCCTTCCGTGCTTCCCTGCGCACATCTTTCCCCCCGCGCCTTGACCGCATCTTCGCACCTCCCCACCACACCACTTGTCGCCAAGCTTCCCATTTCCCGCATACATGATGCCCCCCCCCCCCCTCTCTCGTCCCTCCCACTCTCTCTCTCGTCCGTACCCCCCATCACCACTCCATACCACCCCCCACCCCACCCCTACCCCCCTCCAAGCCTGACACGCGCGCGCCTCCGACGCGAAACGGTGCGAGCAGCCGAGGAGTGTGGTCAGACGAGGAGCGTGGACAGCCAGGAAGAGGAATGTGGTCAGCCGAGCCGAAGGCAGGAGGGAGGAAAAGGGGAGGTGAAGGAGGGAGGGAGAGGCGGGTAGCCAGGAAAAGGAGAGGTGAAGGAGGGGGAGAGTGAGCGCCGGAGGGTGAGTTTCTGCCACGATCCGTCTGTTTTTCCCCGATCTGTCCGTACTCCCCCGAGAGAGAGGTAGAGACTCGACGCGGGGTGGGGGTCGACGCGACGCGAGGGGGGGTGGGGGGGCGAGGGAGTGGGGGAAGAAGAGGCCGCGAGAGGTGACGGCGAGGTGGAGCGATCCGACTCGACTCGTCGAGGTGGGGGGATCCCTCCTCCGCGTCGTAGCGGGGTGCGGTGGACGACTCGGTGGGGTGCCTGTGCCGATCCCTCTTCTATTCGCGGCTCGACGCGAGCATCGTTTCGGACGTCTCTTCGACCCCTCTTTGACTCGGTTCGAGCGTCGTGCGCTCTCTTCTTCGCGTCCGACTCGACTCGAGGCGAGGCGCGGCAAGGCGGGGCGCGGTGAGGAGATCCCTCTTCGTCGCGACTCGTCGCGATATGAGGCGGGGAGGGGATCGACGGGGTGGGCGGGTCGACGCGACGCGAGGGCGCGGCGCTGGGGGAAGGGAGTATGAGTGGAGCGAGGAAGAGGGTGGTGGAGGCGGGGAAGGGGGGAGAGTGGAGCGAGGAAGGGAGTATGAGTGGAACGAGGAAGAGGGTGGTGGTGGATGAGGGGGTGGGGAGCGAGCGAGGGAGTGGATGAGAGGGCGAATAAGTGGATGAGAGCGCGGGAGAGCGAGGTGGTGGAAGAGTGGTGAAAGAGGGTGGTGGTGGAAGAGTGATGAAAGAGGGTGAGGGGTGGGAGAGGGGGGTGCTCACGCGTATCGCTCTATACATGTCGGGTAACGCTCTATACATCGCGCGTATCGCTCCATACAATTCGCGTATCGCTTTATACATCGGGCGCGTAATGCTCTGTGCATCTCGTGTATCGCTCCGTACATCTCGTGTATTGTTCTGTACATCGCGTGTATGTTTCTATCCATCTCGTGTATCGCTTTATACATCTCGCGCATCGCTCTGGGTATCGCACGCGCGTCCGAGGTCGGGGTCGACTCGATCCTCCCGCGATCGGAGTCGACTCGATTCTACTCCGGCGCGCATCCGACTCCGTTCTCCTCCGGTGCGCATCCGACTCGATTCTCCTCAGGCGCGCATCCGCCTATTCTTCTCCGGCGCGCATCCGACTCGATTCTCCTGCGGCTCGCGTCCTCGATCCCCTTCTCGCGTATCCTCGATCCCCTTCTCGCCGTGTCTTCAATCACCCGACTCGCGCGTCCTCGAATCCCCCGCCTCGCGCGTCCTCGATCCCTCGACTCGTCTCTAACTGAAGGGGGAAAGGCCAGACGCTCTCCGAAGAGGGGGGAGGGGAAGATGAGGCGAGGAGGCGGGGAAGGCCAGACGCGTCGAGGAGCGAGGGAAAGGCCAGACGCGTTGAGGAGGGCCGGTCGCTTTTCAGCGAGAGGGGGGGCGGATGAGTGGGCGGACTAGGTGGAGGCGGGTGGGCTAGGTGGAGGTGGATGAGTGGGGCGATGAGAGGGAAGGGGGCGAGGCGGGCGCTCTTCGGTGGTGGGGACTGAAGTTGAGCGGGCCCCACGTGTCTCACCCTTCGCGCTTCCCTTCGCACATCTTTCGCCCTGCGCCTTGACCACGTCTTCGCGCCTCCCCTTAACCGCGTCCTCGAACATCCTTTTGTCGCGTCCTCGCCCATCCCCTTGACCGTGTCTTCGCCCCACCACTTGTCGCCGACTGTTTCCCGTTTCCCTCCCACCTGCCTTCCCTCCCTCCCTCTCTCCCATCCATACCACCCCCCACCCCCCTACCCCCCTCCATGCCTGACACACGCGCGCGCCTCCGACGCGGAACAGTGCGGGCAGCCGAGGAGTGTGGGTAGCCGAGGAGTGCGGAAAGCCGAGGAGTGCGGACAACCGAGGGAGCCAGGTAAAGGAGAGGGGAAGGAGGGGGAGGGCAGGAGGGCGGACAGTCAGGAAGAGGAGGGTGGGTAGCCAGGAAAAGGAGAGGTGAAGGAGGGCAGGAGGGAGAGGGTGAGTGCAGGAGGGGGTGGGGCGTGCGGTTCGAGTGAGGTTCTGCCACGATCCGTCTGTTCTCCCCCGATTCGTCCGTACTCCCTCGATGCGATTGTTCTACCCCGATCCGTCCGTTCTCCCGATGCGATTGTTCCCTCCTTGCCGTCTTCTTCCTCACCCCGCCCTCTGCCTTACCTTCCTCGTCCGCCCTCGCTATCCTCCTCATCTTCCTCGCCTCCATCTTCCTCACCCCGCCCTCGCGGCCTTCTCCGTATCCCGCCCTCGCCATGTAAATCACCTTCCGCCCTCGCCAAAAAAAGAGTCCTAAATTTCCAAGCCATGCCCCACAGCCGACTTGAACGACTGACCTTCGCATCATATATAGCAACTCATCAATGCAGGATACGAGTGCGACGCTCTACCACTGAGCTAGCAGGGCTTGGGGTTAGGGTGAGGGAGGGAAAATTGACACTGAAAGAGGAGGGAGGGAGAGCGGGAGAGGTGACAATGGCGGAGAGGGGGAGGGAGAGAGGAGAGTAGTATGGAGAGAGCGGGAGAGCGGGAGAGCGGGAGAGCGGAAAGGGAAGGAGGGGAGAGGATGGAGACTGGGAGAGGATGGAGGGAGCGGAGGGGAAGAGCGCGTTGATTTGCTGCGAGAGGGGCAGGAAGAAAGAACACCAAGAAATCGAGAGTGCGCTCGTCGAAGGATGGGCGATGAGCATGTCGTGTAGAGTAAGGTCAGCCTTTCGCAGGAGGCGTGGACCAGGGTGGTCGGCCTTTGGCGAGAGGCGTGGTCTGCCAGGACAGTGGCGGCGGATCGAAGGAAGTTAGCCGACTCGGCATGATTCGTTCGAGTCGACTCGGCATGCGGTATGGGAACTGGCATACCCGTCCGTACCGACGCATCAGCATCGATGACAAGCTGGTGAGGGGTCGATGATAGGGGCTGGCGAGCGGTCGATGACAATCTGTCGAGCGGATGATGAAAATTTGGCGAGCGAGGGTGCGCACAAGACCTCGGGCGCGGTCAACGGGAGGACGAGAAGTTCGGGGGGAGGACTAGGAGTCCTGCAGAGGGGCGAGGAGTTCGGCGGGAGGACGAGCAGTTCTACGAGAAGCCGAGTAGAACGTGGATGAGGAAGCGGTTTGACGAACGCGAGGGCATCCAAAGAGATTCTTTGCGAGTAAAGGAGATTATGTGCCAGTGCTCGAGCAGCCGAAAGGGGGTCGGTGGCTGTCTGATTAGCCGACGATGGCCCACCGCGGGGACTTCCTCGGTCATATCGTCCAGAGGTCTTTCGTCCCGGTGGTTTTCACGGGTCTTTGGTCTTAGCGTTGCGTCTCACAGGTCTTTTGTCCCGGCGTTATTCGCGGGCTTTTTGTCCCAGCGAGCGGTACTATACATGGCGGTGTGCAAGCTTGACGCCGCCTGGGAGCTGTGAGGTAGTATGCGTGAGCGCTAGGATTGAAGGGAGAAGAGGCACTTACTCCTTCCTCGAGGTTCAGGTAAGGACGCTGTCTACGTCGACGACACGGGGGTAGGATGCAGGTCGTGCAAGAGGCGGAGGTCGCGGTGCGCTGCGCATGTTTCGACAAGCAGAACGAGTCGCAAGCCAGACGCAGCAATGTGGTTTGAGAGATGGCATGTATCAAGAGCGAACGCGAGCCGTCGTGATGCATTTGCGCGACCAGGATCCGCGGCCGTGGTTGAGGACGAGAAATTGGTATTCCACGAACGAGATGCTGGAATTGCGTCAGATAAATGACGGCTTTGTCTGCCTCGTCCGTTGACCCATTCTTCTCTCTCTTTTCATAGCGCGTCAGTCGCGGGTGGAAATTGAACAAGCGTGAGCTTGAGAGACTCACGTTTTCCGTCCGTATCCGCCTTGACCCTCGATGTTCCATCTATTCGACAAAGGCAGATAGACGAGTACGCGCCGATCATGCGTACCACACTCCTAATAAATCTAGCCTGCGCTCCTACTCAGCGCGGAACATTGGCTAGCGCAGTCTCTCATGTTCGCGGGCATTGAAGCGATCCGAGGCTCTTCCGCTGTGTCGACCGAATCGATGCTGGAAGCCAATGAAGTGAAGCAGAGGTTCATTTCATGGAGACAGAAGTCAAATTACTCGAGGCATCCTGATTTCTATGAGCGCGGACATGACCGTCGGGAGCAAGGTGCATGGGAATGATGCGGAGCTAGGCCCGAAAGCCGTTGTCCCACGCTTCCGGGCGATGACGCAGCGTTCGTTTGTGCAGTTCCCCTTCACGCGTGCTCAACCTCATCTTCCTAGCTAGATTGCCCGACAGCGTCTATGGATCACCGCTTCTCTCCCCGCGCGACCCGTGAGAGACTCGTCTCCTTCGCCCGACGCGCGCAGGAGGGCTCGATCAGTGACTCGCACGCCGTGCACTGTAAGGCGCACCATGCGCAGATGTCCCAACCGGCACGACGAGAGGTAGGGGGAAGGACGTGGACAAGCGCGATGCGACTGTCCGTGCCGCCAAGCTACGCGTCGAGGGCGTGTCTCGTGCGAGAGCTGAATTAAGGCGTCGCCGCCTTCATCGCGGACAAGTAACTTAGGTGCGTGGGGCAACAACCGTATGCGTAGCGTAGTTGAGCTGATCCCGCTGTAGGGCGCACCCGTCGGCACCAAGACCTACGCCCTCCCGCCTGCTTCGTCTCGTACGGTGACTTCTCCGTACTCCTCCCACGCACCTCGGCGCTCTCCTCCCGCGCGCGTATATGGTCGTCTTCCACGCACCTCGACACCTCAATCCCCGCGCGCTTTACGGTCTCATCAACTCGCGCCCAATGCTGCCCTCTCTCGCGTTCAGCGCTCTCCTCCCCGCGCGTTCAGCGCCCTCCTGACCACCCACCCACGCTCGCCCTATCGCCCGCTACCGAAACTCCCCCCTCCCCCCCCCCCCGACGCCGACCGCGTGCAGCTCAAGTGGAACGCGCGCGGGTGCAGGTGCAGGTGCTCACGCCAGACGCGGGTGCTGGTGCGCATGCCGGACGCGGATGCTGGTGCTCATGCCAGACGCGGGTGCTGGTGCGCATGCCGGACGCGGATGCTGGTGCGCATGCCGGACGCGGATGAGTGTGCGAGTGCGCACGCGCTCGGACGTGCATTGGACGAGCTTTCGCGGAAATTGAGGATCGCGGGCGAAGGACGATGGCGCGCTGGAAGCGCTTCGCAAGGAGGAGGCACTCGGCAAGGCGGCGCTGCGAGTTCTCGACGGGGAGACCCCGAGGGAGGACGACGCGGGCCCCTTCGGCAATCTCATCTGCCCTGTTGAACCTCGTCTCCCCCGTCGAATCTCGTTTGTCACACTGAGCCTCGTCTGTCACACTGAACCTCGTTTGTCATACTGAGCCTCGTCTGTCATACTGAGCCTCGTCTGCCGCACTGAGTCTCGTCTGCCCCTTTGAACCTCGTCTCGTCTACCCCGCTACCTCGACAGGGCGGGGTCCGTTGCCGACTTTGCGCTGGGTCCAGGCTGGAGTTAGTAGTGCATGAATGTGAGTCATTTTGTTGTTTGTCTGCTTTCTCTCATTGCCCGTCGTCCCGCTTTCTCTCGCTGTCCATCGCCCCCCCCGTGTTGTCGGTCCTCATACTGGATGTCGCATCTCGGCGTTCTCTTGATCGTCGTTTCCCTCTCCATCCTTCGCTCCCCATTGCACCGTTCTTTGCTCCCCGAAGCACCGTCCTATATCCTCGTCGAATGATCTGCTATCCTACCCTGTAACTCACCCGCATGCAGACACGGCGCTCGTCGACAGATGATTTCATGTCGCCCGACATCGATGGTGCGCTTTCATGGGATCCGGCCGCACTAACGCGCTCTTCTGTTGCCCAAATTCGGCGGCGCGCTCTGGCTTCAACGGCGCGCTGTCATGTCGCCCGATCCCGGCGGCGCGCCGCGAGCCGTCGTCGCTGACCTGAAGGACTTCGCGGGCAGTTTTGCGCGTAGTCTCGGCGCGCAGGCTTGCGCGTAACGTATCCGCAGGTGGGCAGTCATGCGCGCCATCAACCCGCGGGCAGCGCAGCCAGACTTCCGCGTACTTCATCGCGGGCGGTCTGCCGCGCAGCTCATCGCATACTGCCCGCAGTCGAGCGGGCGCTTGGTGTCGAGGCACAGGTGACGCCCGAAGCACGCGACATGATCTCGAGGTTCGGGCGTTTAGAGGCAGGAGGCGGGTCGTATTCGGGCAGAAGGTTGTCGCTCTGGAGGATGACGGGGCGTCTGGTGTGAAGGGAGACCGTAAGTGGGCGTCTGGTGTGAAGGGAGGCCGTAAGTGGGCGTGGAGGGAGACCATGAGTGGTCGAGAAATGAGGGAACATGAGCGAGGCGGTTGAGTGCCGCACCTTACCACTTGCAAGCGGCGATGCGCTGACAACGGATGTGTAACTATCCTCACATCCCTTCGGGCCAGCGCGTGGACATGTCGCCGCTACCAGGTTGATCTCTGATTCGGACTCGAAAACGATTGGGCGGCGACCGGGCTCGCCGCTCGGCCATGGTTTCTGATACCAGATAGAAACTCTAGCTACCTTCTTTGATATATAGTTACAATATACGTTATAGGTATACTGCACCTCCATAGTTCATTATTGCGGCACAGCACGGCCTGGACCGGTCTCAACGTCATTTAGCCAAACAAGGGCAAGCAACTAGCGCATCTTTCCACCCTACCCCCAAGATGTCGGCGCTTCCGTATGTTACTATACAATGCTCGCCTGATGGTCAGCACTCCACCTTTGCGGTCATGACCGGCTGCTTCTGACACAGTATCTAGACATCCGGGAAAGCGCAGAGGAGCTCGAGCGCGCGGGTGCTATCGCGAATCTCGAGCTACATCGCGACGGCTTCAGACCAACGATCGAGCAAGCGGAACAAATACGCTCTCAGGCGCTCGCTCGTGAGCTCCAACTAAGCCGCATCGATGCAGACATCGCTGTGTTGATCGCCCTCCGGGAAAGGATGGCGAAGCAGGTCGAGATTGACCGGTCACTCGCATCGCCCATCCATCGCCTCATTCCCGATGTTCTTTCGGAGATCTTCTTATGGGCTACTCTGTCTGTGCCGATTGAGCGTCGTGTATTCAGGGCTCTTGCTATTGCCGGCGTCTCGTCCTACTGGAGGCGGTTGGCGCGAGATCTCCCCCGTCTTTGGACCGACATATCCATCGTATCTGAACGACAACTGGGCGCCTTTCTGGATCATCTTCTCTACCTTTCTCGCGACCTCCCACTGCGCATCAATAATCGGCTTCTTAACCTCTTACCGTCCGTCATAACCCGAATTCGCCCCTTTGCTCATAGGTGCAGTTCTGCCTTTTTGAGCGGTGTCACGCGAGACTTCTTGTCTACGACCCATCCCCTCGTGGCTCCGAACCTTGTAGATGTGGATATATACATGACGGAAGCCCCCGATGCAGACGCAAGTTGCTTTCGCTTTCTTCAAGCGCCGCGTCTCCGCACGTTGCTCCTCGAGATAGACGGCCTTTCCAGTATTCATTCCCTCGCTCTCGACCCTCCAGTAGCTTTGACTAACTTGCGCATCACTATCCTGGACTCAGTACCGGCTGTATATCTTTTTCCCATTCTTCGACAGTGCCATATCACGCTAGAGGTGCTCAACGTTCAACTCCCGCATCTCAACGCATCACTCCCTTCATCCGGGCACGTCGATATCATCTGCCTACCCTCTCTCTTGGAATTGTATGTTCTCGACGACAGCCCCGCACTTCTACAGTTCATTTCAGCACCCAGAGTTGCGAAGTTCATCTTGCAGGATGTGCCACATGACTTCCTGATCTCGGTCCTCAGCTTTCTACGCAGGGCCCCGGCTATGCCCTCGAGTATCATCTGGCTCCAGATCATGTACCCTAGATGCAAATTCGACGTAGAGAATGTGCAGAAGCTTCTGCAGTGCTTCGAGGCGCTGGAAGCGCTCGAGGACCTGCGCATCATACCCTCACGCTTCCGACATCCCGTCGAGCTTGTACGCGCTTTGATTTGCCGCCAAGACGCGCAGCCGCTTCTACCCAACTTGCGACGCGTAGACTTCGGCAATGGTCTGCGTATGAAGCACGGAGTCCCGCAAGCAATCCGAGATGTCTACGCCTCCAGAAAGGAGAGAAGGGTGATCTGCGGGAGGACAGTGGTTGCGTTGGAGGGTCCTGACATGACATACGACGAGAAGGGAGAAATGTTGTCCGATTCGGATTGCGACGAAGAGTGAAGTCGTTGGTGGTATGTAAGCTCCCGTTCGCTCCTTCTTCTCCGCCATCGAACACTTGTTGACCAGTACCGCAGTGATTGGACCTCGCGCCCCCCGTGGTACAGATGGCTATGATGGATGACGCTGCCCCTCCTCGGCGAATGCTTATTCCCGTATTATTGAATCGCTGTGCTTTTAACCTCCGCTAAACAGCCGCTAGTTAAATTTCCTGCGTGATAGACGTGGTTCATGACGTTTACTGAATCCCTTCGCACCGATTTTGCGGCCGCCTCATTTCCAACCTTCGCCCTGAATTCTCACCCACCATCACAATCGCCTTCGCCTCCCCTCCCCCCACCCACTCACGGTGCCGCCCTCCAACGGCGGAAACGTGAGGACATGAAGTAAAACGTGGAGGCCGAAAGCAATGCACAGGTAAACGCTGAGAGCGATAAAGTCAGTCGAGGTCAGCAGGGGGGCATGCGAAGGAAGCGGGTGAATGAAGGTGAGTGGGGAGCGAGGGGTGAGAATTAAGAGGGAGGTGAGAACTGAGAGCGTAGGAGGGAAAAGAAGTCGTGGAGATGGGACGTCGCGGCGGGGCGTGTGTAGAGAACGAAATCTTGAGCCGCAGTCTCGGCGCAAACGAAAGGGCAGTGTCCAAGCGTACCAACCACCCCATCACGCATTCGCATCTGTCCAGGTTTTCTCCACGCACTGACCACGCCTTTTGCCGCCGCGGATACCGCCTCTCCTCCCAACGTCCCTTCCTCTTCCCTCCAATCACCTCATCTACTTTGCTCCAGCGTTGCGGCTCGTTCACCACCTCGCGCGCATTACTCGTTCCCTACCTCGTGCTCATTACTCACTCCCCACCGCACCCCACCGCACCCTCTGCCCTGCCCTCCCGACCGGCTTCTCACCCCTTCCACGCTCGCATCAAAGACATAGCCGAGCGCTTCCTTCCTCCTCCACTCCACGCTCGCCTACAACACCCCTCGGCCCTCTTCGACGTCTCGCTTCTCACTCCGTCCGTCCACTCCCGCGCCTCCCCACTTCCCCCTCTCTCCCTCTCCCACTCCTTTGCTTCCCACCCCTCCTTCCGCCATCGTCTCGCCCCCTCTTCCCTTCCGCCGCCTTATTGCTCCTTCGCCCTCGCCCTCGCCCTCGCCCCCACCCCCTCTCCCAACCGGCCGACGGCGTTCCACTGATGCCATGGTTCTCGTCGCGAAGGATATGGTCAGCAAACGGGGAGCGGGCGTCGGGAGGGGAGCGTGGGACGGAAGGGTGAGAGGGTGTGGAGGGGTGGTAGGGGGGAGAGTCGAGGCGCGCAGGATCGAGCGCGCTCACACGCGGGAGGATCGTACGCGCTCACGCGCCTGAGCGGAGCGACTGACGAATCGTCAACCGAGGAAAGCGCGCGAATACCAGAGATAACTCACCCCTCACTCCTCCTCGCCGCGCTTGTATCTCCTCTCCCTCCCTCCTCCCTTCAATGTGTTCTCAACTCGCCTTTCCTCCTCCCTGCCACCGTCGTCCCCCCTTCCTCCCCCTACCATATCGCCCTCCCCCTTCCACCTACCCCGCCGCTCCACCCTCATCCTCCCCACTGCTCCACCCTCGTCCTCCACTTCGCTCTTCTCGCCCTCCATCGCACCCCGAACCCTCATCCTCCCCATCGCAGCCCGAACCCTCCCCATCGCACCCCGAACCCTCCCCTTCGCCCCAGACACACGCAAGCGCCCGCCTGACGACGGGCAAGGTGGCAACGGCGAGCGAGGTGGCAACAGCGAGCGATGGCGGACGAGGTAGGGGGCGAGCGATGGCGGAAGAGGTGGGGGACGAGCGATGGCGGAAGAGGTGGGGGGGGACGGACGAGGCAGGGGCGGCGACCACGACGCACAGAGAAAGGCACGAAGGAATAGTGGGGGGGGGGGGGGGTGTGACGCGAAGAGAGAGGCCGGAGGGCGAAGACAAAGAGAGACGCTAGGGAGTGACGTGAAGAGAGAGGCGGAGGAAATGACGGGCGGGGAGGGAGGTGAGGAGGACGCAGGGGGGGAGATCCGCGCAGAGAGGGCTCGATCAGGGACGCGCGCGCGTGCTGGTGAGGCTGAAGACGCATCAGTAGGGGAGGCAGTGAAGATTGTCTCACAGGTGTACTCGACATTCCCGAGCGAAACCTTACGTATTAGACCTGCCCCCCTCCTCGCCCATCTAACCCCCCCCCTCCGCCTACAACTCCCCTGCGGCCACCCCCTCCGCCCTCCCCCTCACACTGCCCTCGCCCCCTCCTCTCACCACTTCTCCGTCCACTCTCGCCCTCCTCCCCCTCTCCCGTCGCGATTTTGAATCTCTCGCCCTATCCCCACCCCCTTCCCCATCCTCCTCGCCTCTTCCCCCCGCTCTTGCCTCGCTTCCTCCGCTTTCACTTTCGCTCGCGGTCCCTCGGCTTTCTAGCCCCGCGACCAGCGACGCGCGCCCTGCGTGACCAACAGCGCGTGCCCTGCGTGACCAACAGCGCGTGCCCGGCGCAACCAATAACGCGCGCCCCGCGCGACCAACAACGCGCGCACGCCCTGCTGCGACTGAAGGACGCATCAGCTGGGGAAGAAGAGACGCGCTAAAGGGAAACCGACCGACCTAGCTGAATAGAAGCCGGCCGACCTAGCAGGAGAGAAACTGGCCGACGTAGCTGAAGAGAAATTGACCGACCCAGCTGAAGGGAAAGCGACCGACGTAGCTGAAGAGAAACTGACCGACCCAACTGAAAAGAAAGCGACTGACGTAGCTGAAGAGAAACTGACCCGTTTCTCCTTGCCCCGCACCCCCTTAGTGCTGCTTTCCTCATCCCCCACTCTTCGCATCCCCCCCTCATTTTCCATGCCCCGCGCGCGCGTCTGCTCCTCGTCGTCATCTTCCAGAGATAGGATTCGTGAGTTTCCAGCGCCGTCCTGGGTTGCGGATACGCGACGGTCCCGATGATACTCGCAAGGGTGACCTTGTCGGCGGTGGCGATGCACTTGAGATGGTCGTACGACTCCCTGATCTCGATAATTCGGAGGAGATTGTCGCTCGATTCTTGCGCGAGGGCGTCCCTATGGCGTCGGGATTCCGCTTCCCCTGGCCGTAGCTCGTTCTCCCTTCTATGAGTTGCGGTGGCGAGATGGCGGACCATCTAATTCTCGAGGAGGACGCCACGAAGTCGCATGTCGCCATCGATATCATCCGCTTGGCGAGCGATTGTGGCAGGGATAGCGGATGGTGCGGATAGCAAGGATGGAAAGGATGTGCACGCTACGGATGGTAAATGCGACGAAGACGAGCTCAGTGGCAGAGCGCACAGATTGGCACCGAGTCACTGTCCGCAATCTCTGCCGCGAAGCGCTTGGCGAAAGCTCTCCGTCTGTCGAGATGTACTTTCTGGGGGTAGGATCGGGGCAGCGTAGAAGGCGGCGAATGAGGGTCCATGATGAACGTCGATGAGGATGGACAGGTCGAAGAGAAGCGGAAGGCGGTCGTCATCCGCAAGCCAGGGCGCAAGCTGTGAGGTAGACGAGGACCGTCGGGAACAAGGTGCGTGGGAACGATCCGGAGCTCGGCCCGCTCGGTGCCGTTCCACGCTTCCGCGCAGCTTGCGTCTTGCCATCGACTTGCCATGGCTTCGAGTCTTCGGCTGCCTCCAGCGCGCCAGCGAATTCATCCTGGGTCTGCTCTGAGCGGAAATGTGATTGCTCTTATAAGCTCCGGACACATCGCGCGTGACTATCGCAGACTTCAGCGCCGTCGGATACGCAACCAACTAACAAACGAAGGGCTTCCCGGACCCCTCGATGCAACTGCATATGACTGCAACGCTTGTCACGTACGATCCCTGTCTCCTCCACCGCGCTCAGTCTCGCCTTCTTTGGTGTCATCGTCGAATTCGGCGGACTTCAACGCCTCCCGGCCACAAACCAGGCGTACAACGCAGGACCGCCGCTCGAATCAAACCGGAAAAGGCTCATCTGCGGTACTGTAATAGCACACAGCGCACGGGTCGCTACCCATGGCTGTCTTCGTGCATCTTTGCACTTGATCATTCTTCTGAAGCCCATCGTCTGCGGCCTGAGAGGTGTGCACGGTCTGCTCTTCGACTTTTGCGACCATATCTACTGACTTTGTGCAGGAGAAGCTCGCCGAGCAGTTACTCTACGTTGAGGATGCCCTCAGTAGGGTACTCCTCACCTACGCCGTCTCGGTACCTGCAGCGCGTACCGCAGATCTGTCGGTGCTCGCGCTCGCGCGAGAAAGTCTGGGAAGGGGCAGCCCGCAACCGCACGGATCCCATCCGTTGCGTCCTCGCGTAAGTGCCATCTCTCTGTGACAAGCTGCGCGCCCTCACTTCGAGCGAACTCGCATGCTTTTGATCGCAAACCAGCGCCCATCCGAAGAGCTCGTCTCATATCTCAGCGCGACGCGTACCTTCGACGGATTCCGAACGCAGTCTGGACCCTTGCGTGCATGCTCCTTCCATGCGCTGAATTCCCCGCGACATGACCTCCGAGCCGTCGATCGTGTATCCTGCTCAACTTCGTCTACCCTTCGCGATCTGGTCCAAATCATCGAAATCGCCTGCCTCCTGCGCGCACGTCAAGCTACCAAGTCACCCGATAACACCTGCGCTCGGCATATCAAGTGTCTTCGACCCGGTGCGGCGAAGTACAGAAGACAGTCGGGCGCTCCTGGCGGAGGTGCTGCAGGATTGGGTGTCACCGTTCGCTGTGATGCTCTGCCGCGGGAAGAGCGAGATCAAAAAACAGAATGACGAGGATGGCGAGCAGGAGAGGTCTTACCGCCCAAAAAGTGGACCGCGCTGCGTGACCAGGGGAGCGCGCTGCATTGTGAGAGAGGCACGCAAAGCTCAGGTATGCGTTCGAGCCAGTATCATCTCTAATAACGACCATTGCCGTGTTCAACGCGCTAACGAGCTCTCGCAAACCTACGAAGACGTTGGGGCTCGTGTGTTATCGGCGCGTGAATGCGTCGTTGCGCGGAGGCTGCGTCGCCAGTCGTGCGTACTGAAAGGTATGCGAAGCTTCTGGTTCGAGATGAAGCGGTAAACTCACGGTAGATACTGCGAGATCAGGCGTTCAAGCCTTCTGTCGCCGAAACTGTTCCTCAGTCCTGAATTGCTCAAACCCCCGCCGAAACCCCCACCGGTCCTCTCGTCGGGCGGCGCACCACACGGACGAAGACTTACGCGGGCACGGCCTTTGTCGTGGGTCATCTTCATTCGCCAGTCTCATGTACGTCCTTCCTCGTCTCCTTTCTCTTTATCCCAAGGTTATTCTGCGCCTGCCTCGGCGTCTATCTCGCCGTTGGTATGCTGTCCAGCTGACGTCTCCATTGCCAGCCGTATTCTCGGCGACGCATGAATCGATTCCAACGGTTCGGTAGTCGTCGTCGGCTGTCATCCGGGGGCTTCGGCAATGAGATGGATCTAGGGCTGTCGAGGTGAGATAAGGAGCGTTGGCCTCGCGACGGTGGCCGAGCTCGTGGAGCGCGTGCGACTGCAGGAGCGGGGGAGACTGCAGAGTTAAGCTCAGATTGGGGGGGGTCTGAGCTCGAGCGTCGTGTTGCTCTTGAAGACAGGTGAGCGCATCCGTCACGATGATGCTCATGATTTCGTCCCGGAGGCTCAATATCGCTTGCAGGTATGCGATCAAGCGTCCTTTGTCCAACAAGAGTTTATATGCCCGCTCCTCGGTTCACGCCCGTTTTCGGTCAACAGCGGTCAGGTTCGTTGTATCGTACACAATGCGACAGTTAGATCAGTCGATACCTTTCCGCTCCCCGAGTTTTGTCCCGCACTTCCCCATCCCACCCTTCAAGCAAAAATCTTTGGTCCCGCCAACGACCAACAGCCTTCACCCGCACAGCTTGTGACTTCTCTGAACCAGCTCTCAATAGCATGTTGTAGGCTAGGGTATTGGAATCGGCGACGTCGATCGGTGTCTTGCCTCCCGACAAGCGTCCATTCACATTCGCGCCCTTTTGGAGAAGCAGTTTGACGACGGCTGTGTTTCCATGGCAGGCCGCGATGTGTAGCGGCGTCCAGCCATCCACCATACAAGCCCCGATTTCAGCCCCTCTACTCAAGAGCAGGCGTATGGGCTCGACATAGCTCTTGCATGAAGCGATGCAGAGAGGTGTCCAGCCGGCCGTATTTCGCGCCTCTACGTCCGCGCCCGCGTCCAGAAGTGCTTGGATGATTTCGCTGCACCAGCCCACCTCAAGTGCCATATGCAAGGGAGTGCTTCCGTACTGCGTAGAAGCATTGACGTTAGCGCCCCGAGAAAGCAGCATCCGAACGAGTTCCAGGTTGTATGATTTAGCCGAGAGAATCAGAGGCGTTTCCCCAACATTCTGACGAGCGTCCACCTCTGCGCCGGCATCCAGAAGCATTACTGAAAGTTCTTGGTTACCACGAGTCACCGCCAGATGCAGTGGGGTCCGGCCATGGACGTCGCGAGCGTGGACTTCGGTGGGATTCATCTCGAGAACGACCAGCGCGAGATCATGAAAATTATGATTCACAGCTACGTGCAACGATGATGGTCCCGAAGGATCGCCGGGCGTGCTGACTGTCCCCCCGGATTTCAGGATGGTTCTGCAGATACGCTTTCGCTGAGAGGGGAATGTGCTGCGCCTCACATCGTGGAGTGCACATCGCAGTGGAGTCATGCCTCGTATATTGCGCGCATCCCCGACGGCTCCCGCGCGCAATAGCAGGTCAATCAGATCTTCTTGTCCGCAATAGACCGCTGTATGCAGTAGGGTGAATCCCTGGTTGTCACGAGTGTTGGGATCAGCGCCATGTTCAATGAGCATACGAATGACCTCTCGAAGTTTCTCTAAGGCAACGAAATGGGAAGGAGTAGCTCTTCCACTCCCTCGAGCGTCTGCGCGAAGCTTGTGTACGAGCTCCATATCGCCATAATCGGCCAGTGAGAGCACAGCAGTGTGAAGAGCCGTGTGGCTTGAATGATCCCTGATATTTGGATCCGAGCCCGCATCAAGTAGCAACTGGACAACGGAGGGTTCGGCTACGGCCAGATGAAGAGGGATGGAGCCGTCCTTGATACGGCGAGCATGTACATCTGCTCCGCGATTGATGAGCTCTCGGACGACGTCCAAGTGCCTTCCTTGTGCGGCGTAGTGCAACGGAGTTGAGCCTGAATTCGTGCGTGAATCGATGTTGGCTCCTGCATCGAGCAGTACTCGGGCCAATCGAAGGTGGCTGCCCATGTCTCGCATAGTCATATGCAACGGGGTTACACCGCTGTCGCTGCAGGCATTGACGTGGGCGCCTCCATCGAGAAGAACTTTGGCAGAGTCTACTCCACCGTGCAGCGCAACGTCATGAAGAGCGGTGAAATCATGGATGACCCTGCAGTTTGGGTCTACTTTCGATGCGAGGAGGAGATCGATTATGGCCGCACGGCAGTACCGAGCAGCCATATGTAATGGAGGCAGAAGGAAGCGTGGCTCCTTGTTATTCAAATCTGCGCCCTTGTCGATCAGCAGGCGTGTAGCCCGCAAGTGGCCGTGCTCGATTGCCCGATGGATGGGTGCAATGCCAGTCGGAGTGGGCGAGTTGACATCTGCGCCGAGTTTGTCAACGAACAGATGCATGAGCCCGATTTGGTCGAAGTCAGCAGCGAGGCCCAGGAAGAAAGCTGCTGTCCTGTGTATATCGCATATGATTGTGTTTTGCCGCAACGCGAGCACAATTTCCTGCTCAAGCGTGGGATACCGAGCAAAGTCCACCATTGGGGTACAATAGATCCAGGCATAAACAATAAGGGGTACCCTGGACAGCGTATCATAGCTCAGGTAAGGCAGCTGCTCGGCCATAGGAGACGTGAGGTAGGCTAGGGACGTTTTGACCATTGTCAGATGAGCAAGATGGCTGTCGACGTAGAAGAGAGATCCAGGAGGTAGACTGAGAAGGTAATCTCTGACAGAGGCGTGAGCGAAGTGAACTTCGCCATCGCGGAGAGTTATAAATGTGGTGCCAATCAAGAGCATCATGTCATTCACAGATGTTGCGAGCAAAGACGAGTCATAGACAGGTGTGCCATTCACGAAGTGGAAGGACAACAATTGCGCGAAGTCATGCGTAAAGAGCGCTTCCCGCTTGAAGATCAGCCATATGAGTAACCGGTGAACATCGGCCCGGTCGTTCGCGTCTATCGCGTCTAAGCACCTCTCGTAGTGCTCCGAAAGTGTCTTTGGAAGAGACTTCAGACGCTGGAGAACTTTGATAGGAATACCGGAGATACGAGAGATCTCCTTGATCTGAAGTACGAGCCAGCGGAAACTTGAGGATATAATTAGTTATAGTTGATACGACGCACTATAAGGTAGACTTACTTTCCAGCCGCACCTGCACTGAGCGCCTGCCGAGCAGTCCCAGCATCCACAACTCTAGAAAGAGCACCGCCTGGTGCGAAAGTCTGGTCCAGCAGTCTCTCCATGTCACGAGAAACGACGTAGTCATTCACGGAGATAGGCGCATCGCATCGCCTTTCCAGGTACTCGCGACCGAGAAGTTCACTGCGACTTGAAAGGAGAAGGGAGACGTTGGGCAGATCCAAAAGGCTCATGAGGAACGGTATGATATCCCGGTCGTCAGCCTCGTCCAGCGCATCTACTACTAGGAAGACGCGCGAGGGAGCCATCTCGAGGGCCTGCCGGAGGTGACGCTGCATGGTCTCGATCGACGGCTGTGTATGCCCGGACATATGCTCCTTCCAGAGATTCAGGAGCGGCGCGAGAGCGCCCTCTAGATGATGCGCGAGTTGACAGAGATACGAAGATAGAAGAGCGCGCAGATTTCGAGGGAGCGAGCCTCGTGTCGTGTCGAAGAAATGCATGAGAGTCAACGCTCCCCGGTCGGCTGAGGCGCAGGAGGCCTGCAAGTCGCGCACCGCCGTGGCGCTAGACAGAAACGCCTGAGGGACCACGACAGAAAAAAGATCGAAGGAACTTACATCAGAGTGCTTTTTCCGCAGCCAGCTGGATCCCGCGTTCAGAACAACGGCCAGGAGGACAACGAGTGAGGTACTCACCTGGTCCATAGATCCAAAGAGACCTTCTGTCGCCGGACTTCAGAGACGCGAAGGCTTGACCGTCAATGAGCCAAAGTCCAGTCGAGCTCGCACGATCGTAAAGTAGGTCATTCATCTTGGCGGAAAAGTCGGGGTACTGCAGCCAACCGAAGATCTTGTCGATATCGGAAGACCCTACGAGCAGTCCTCGTCAGGATCGCTTCTCTACGCAGATCACGCGAACTTACTGCGGGCTCTTGCCGAATCGGCGACCATGTTGAGAAGAGTACTCTGGATGTTGTCGAGGATCGTCCGATCTGCGGCGATCTCGTCTCGGGTTGTATCGGGGATTCGACGAATGAGGTCTGAGAGTCGTTCAGTCGAGCGCGATCGGCACTCTCAACAAGCGTACCATAGGTGTTTCGTGCGGTTTCCGCGATCTCCGCCAGGCACTTGCGAGTTACGTCGAGTTCCTGCTCATCCCCTGCGTCATGTTTAGCGATAGCGCAATGATAGGTGAAGCCTCGAGCCCACTCACAAGCGACGCTTTTCGTCAGCATTCCCATCGTCTGCTGCGCCGTATACAGCGTCACGGCGGATACTGCCTGATGGTGGCCCGTTGCGAGCCTGCGAAGGTCTTCGAAGGCCGAGGACAGCTCCTTAGATCGTCCGAGCTTCTTCAACCACGTCACTGTCGATAATCAAGCGGTCAGCATCAAGGCCTCAGCGTCGAGCCGTACTTGCCTATCCGTTTCTCCTTTTGTAGCTGCCTCACCATGCCGAGCACGACAAGGATTTGCGCGAGCAGCTTCACGGATGGTTCGCGCAGAGCATGATCGATATCGGTCGGCGCTATGGGCTGCATGATGCGCAGGTGGCTCTCCATGGTGTCGAACACCGAGCTGACCGCTTCGTACTCCTCGTGGACAGCCATGGCCGCCTTCTCGTTGGTAAGGACGTGCAGGGTCGACTGTAGTCCGCACACACCTTCAAGAGCTCACTCACTCCGGCAAATATTGCTTTCCCGTACGGAATTGCCTGCGAATGCGTTAGATCCAAGTCGCGATCGCCGAGACGTGCGTACGCACCACTCCGGCGCCTTCCCCCGCAGTCGTACAGAGTGTCCTGAGGATGGTGGCGAGAGGTCCAAAACGATGGAGCATGCTGAGGCTACCGTCCTTGCGGAACTTTGTAAAGCGTTCCTCGTGCTGCTTGATGTAATCGACGATCGCGTCTGCTGAGTCGAACGACTGCGTGGATCGTGCAGAGAGCGAAGAGCCCGTGGCCTTTTCGTATCTCGCGACAGCGTCTTTCCATAATGATATCAGTGAATCAGAAGGCGCTGAATCTGCTGTTGGCGATGTTGTCAATGCTGCAGACCGGAGAGGTGGCGATTGCAGCACCTGTAACGTCGGGCGGAGTCGTGTAAGGTAGTGCGGGGCTACCAGGAGAGCAAGGCATGGTCGCTGAGATAGCAGAGGATGATGGCGAAGAGCAACCGTGCGCCTTGAACTTGCCGGCTGTGGTCGATGTCGATTGAAAACAGCAGTTATCGACATCAACAGGTGACTTCCGCACGCCTTCGGCGATTTCATCGCGCCGCAGAATGGCGCTGGAGTCTAGACATGTCACGGACACGGCCACAACCATATCGAATCCGAAGAACTTTAAGAAGCACTCGCATTCGTGGCAGTGTTGATACGAGATTGTATTGTAGTGTAGGCGCATGAGTACGCTGACTACATCGTCAGCAAGTCGATTCCTACAAGGTCTACCGCGATTTCGCCAGTGAGCGCGCAATGGTATCTCGTCGGTGTTCGAAAGAAGGGCAGACATCAACGAAAAAGGCAGTTTCGCAGGTCGCGGCCAAATACGAACAAATAGGGATTACTTTATTCCCATCACCTTTCTGCGCACCCACCGAGTCCGTCATCATGCCTGGTAGCGCGTGCCCTCATTCCGTCTCTTGGACATCCAGATCATGCATATTCCCTCCCCTCGGATGCACCCAACTCGAGGCATCGGCTTGTCTCGATCCCTCTCGTCGCGAAGCCCTAGGACCCTAATGTCTCTGACTCCGGGCAACCTAAGTAATGCCCCAGCGGTGCATTGTACTCTATACACCGTCCCGATTTGCGCGAACGCGTCGCAGCTTGTCCCTCCCAAGTTCCCGCTCAAGACGCATGCTTGCCGATCGCGAGCTTCATCGGCCTTAGCGAACCAGCGCGAGCGTGTACCAGGACACGTTATAGTGCGTGGATAGGAGGCTCTCTGCGTAGCCTCTTCTCCACCGGTGCGTTATCAAGCTCTGTCTTCCGATCGCCCGTCTGACTAGCGCGCCAGTGTACGCGTTGTTCGCGCAGTGCTGGAACCACTCATCCCGACGCCCCATCAAGCTCGCTTTCTCTTTACGCGCGACGTACTGCCCTATATTGAAGCGTCTGGGTGCGCTTGACCACCTTCCTTCCACGCCTCGCGTGCTCAACTTTACCCTGAGAGTCAATCCTCCCGCGGCGCGCAGCACACGGACCAGCGAGTCTTCTCCCCTCGACCCCTCGATCGACGAGGCACTCATCTCCTGCGCCCAACGCGTACAGAAGGGCTAGGACGTGCAGTATCCGACTGATGAGTCGTAGGTCGTCCGCCTTACATCGTCTGAGGTGCAGGCCTTCTAGCCGGCGAAGTGGAGGCACGACGCGAAGTTGAGGAAGGGCGTGAAGTGGAAGAAGGACGCGAAGCGGGGGAAGGATGCGATTGAGCGCGACATCAACGACCTCGTCGCCGAGCTGCGCGTTGAGGGCGTGTCGAGCATCAGCCTTCGACCAAATCCGAGTACTAGTCCCGGGCCGCGTCGCCAAGAAGGTGCGGGGGGTGAACCACCGCATCCTCCCAGTCGAGCTAACACCCTTGTAGGGCGCGACCGTCGGCATCAAGGTGTACTCCTTGCTCGCGCCGTAGGGTCACCCCACACATCTCGCACGCTCTCCTCTACCTCGCATTCAACGCTGTTCTTCCCACCTTTCTCCATCTCCTCCGCCATACCTATCACGCCGAAGAGGATCCTCAACGCCAATACACCGCACTGCAGGACTCCATCGCGTTCAATTTGCTTGAATGTTATCACGGGTGTCGGGGACTGCGGGCAGTCTTCGGATGTTTGACTGCATGGTCCCCGGCGTCGGGCGGAACGTACGCGATAGCGCCTGCAATGCGACTGCTGTCGAGCGGAGTGCGTCTACCGTTGACCGTGGCGGTCCGCCTCGATCAAGCGACAAGGACATCTCCGCCAGCCAAATCACTACCGTCGATGTCCCGAAAACGAACGTCTGCCAGTGGTCGCCCGATGGTCGGGCCTCAACACCACGACGCTCTGCGGGCATGCTCGTCGGCAACGGCGTGCTGTCCTGTCACTAGCTCGTGTGCTCGTGCACGCGCAGCGGGAGGACGAACCGTTTCTTAAGCGGGCGGAGGATGCGATGTCCTCGCGCGGGTAGGGGATGCACTTTGGCTTCCCGCGGACAGCTCGAGGACGTTGTTTCTGCCGTGGTCGGAGGTCGTTCCCTCATTGCCCGCCAGCTACTGCGCTTAGCGCGTCCGTGCTGCAGGTGGCGGATCAGTTGAAGTTGTCAACGACGGGGAACAAACCCGGGGCGCGTATCCGCCACCGCGCGCGAGGGGTGTGGCGGCGTAGAGCGTGTTCAAAACGCGGGGATGATGAAGGCGTAGCGGCGCGCGAGGGTATGGATGGTACGAGATTAGGGCTTGTGCGCGGAAGGAGTCCGGTCAAATCGGGCGCTGTCTACGAAGGGCGCAGTCAGATCCGGCTCAGCCGGGTTCTGTTCTTTCCGTACCATACCCTCAGCGAGGATTTCATCGCACATTGTTTCTCAGCGCGCATCACTATGTCGATGTCAATCTATCACTACAATTTTAGTGACAATGCAGTGAGCCTTCCTTATCCCCCGCGGCCGGCGACCCCCGTGGCTTTGGCAAACAAGCTCAAGCATCCTTAGCCTCCTACGCTCATGTCACCGCCAACCTCGTATACTTCGTTGCAGTACTCGCAGCCAGGTGAGCACGAGCATTGCCTTGTGTGCCTCACTACTGGCGCCTTGGCTTGCGGGTGACGATAATTTTCGGCTTCGCTCCCCCCTTCGCCATTTTTTTCGACGTCCATCATGCACCTAGAGTCGCCGTTCTTTGCGCCGACTCGGTCATAATCCAAGGAACATCTCGACGAGGTCGCAGCCTAGGATCCCTCGCCAAGCCTTCGTGGGCTACTTCGTGGCGTTCCTCGATGAATGAGGTCCTCCGTCGTTTCGCCTCCGCGAACCATAGAAGGGAGAGAAAGCTGCGGCGACGGGCGGCGGCATTCCGACGCCAGAGGGACGCCCTGGCGCCCGAGTTGAGTGATCATCTCCTTCGGAATATCAAGAGCAGGGAGTCGTACAAGTATCTCAGGCGCATCGCCACCGCCGACAACATCATCCTTTCGACTATCATAGGGATCGTCGAGCATTCCTCGCTCAGGACGGCACTGGGAAGCTTGCGGATTCTGTCGCTTGAAGACGACGACTAACACGTGCAGGCGCGAGGGTGGTCCTCGTCCACTCCTCGTGCTGCCTTGCCTCACATAGACCCCAGCCCGATTGAGCGCACATTTTCGAATGCGGTCGCCGCTTCTCGCATGACATTCTCGACTCCCGATGCACACACGTCCGACCTCCCTATGAGCGCTGGATTGCGTGCTTCTCTTATCTCGCCAGTAACGTTGGTTGTCGTGCCGCCTGAAAATATTCTGCGAAGGCTCGAGCGCGGGCTTGCGCAGAAGAGACGCGGTCCGCCACCAATCGTACAGTACGGCCCTTCGACATGCGTCCGTACGAGGTTCAGGATCAGCCAGGTATGCATTAGTCTGGAATTTGATCCCGCTCTCAAGATACACAGGGAGCGAGGTTCGGTCATACGCGCCCATTGCGCTCATCCGTTGAGCGGCGTCGTCCTTTGCCGCTCAACGATCGCTCTTACGAGGATGTCTGTCGGGTCTTCTGATTTCATGAAGCCATGCGTGAACAAGCTCACGCATTCGGCGTTAACATGAGCGGGGGTGTATGAATGGAGAGCGCGAGCCGAGCACGGATGAGAGCTGTGAACGTTGATGCAGTGAGTCTACTGCATTGCCACTCCTCTGCCGCAGACTGACACTGTTCTTTCTCTTCTTGCAGCGTTCGATTTCTTTTCGCTGGTCTGATCTGACGCAACCCTTCCCCAGATTTGCCCTCGCCTTCGTGGCGAATGCGGTCGTCGAACTGCTGAGGTACGGTCCTGAGCTTCGAGTCTACCGTTCCAAGGGCTTGATGTCATTCATTCAACCGCTCGCCGAGTACACATAGGACATCCTGATGAGACGGCAATCTCTCTAGAGAGATGTAATCGTTGTGGCTAGTCTCCTCACCGCTGGTTTATCGTACTCAACTTCAAGTAGAGGAGCGAAAGCAGCGCGAAGGGTCGGCACCGAATGGGAATGCTCCGAGGCAGCACGCGCGACGTCTTCCCCATCAACAAGCGAACAGCCTGACTATCGCTTTGCCGACCACTGATGTTTCAGCCAGGGATTATTCTGCTGCGAGGGGCATTGACAATAGTAGCGGTAGTCGTCGGCCCTCAGGTGTGTACCCTCCAATTTCGAGCCATTCACCTTCTTTCTTTTGACGCAATGGAGCGTTGTTTGCCTTGAATGGGTATGTCTCGAACTCACTTGACTCTCCTAGACTATATTTCTGTGTTTCCTGCTCGCGGTGAAGGCTCTATGGTGTCTGTACTGGTCGAAGGAAGCTGCCCTTTGAACCGGACCGACTTCCGGTGATTACAAAATGTGTTGATCCTGCTTGCCTCCCGCCACCATGTTCGCATGCAACTTCAACGAGGGAACAGATATTGGAATGGACTGAACGCCCTCAAATTTCCTTCGTCTAACGCTAATATCATAGTAAAGATCTATCGTTGTTTTGGCTTTGCGCAAGAAATCTCACGCCGGGATTGGCGCCGCGGTCGGCCGCCAGCGGGAAAGAGGCTTTGAGCAGATATGACCTGAGCGACTGACGCAACCCATGCATAGTCTCGTGACCTTACTTCTCAGGTCGCCTCGTGCCCCGCGAGAAGGTTATCGGCGAACAGCCCGCCGCCCACGCCCTGCGAGTAACACTCATCATTGGCCGTGACCTTCATCGCCTTCGCATCTCTGAATGATGCACCGCCATCCTCGACAAGCTACGTCTACCCCTGACTCAGGAGGACATGGTCGCTCACGAAGGGAGGCTCCTCGACGGAGAGACTTGGCTGCGAGCGCCGCAGCGGCAGCAGAGCTGACTCTGATCCCCATACGTGCGTCCCACGCTGCTTTCCTGGTATTCCTTCTCACTGACACGCCAGCACCATCGCCTACGACCGCATCTGAGGCATCTACGCCGTCGACCGGTACATCAGCCGTACCTGCGGACATCGACGCTGCGATCGCGCAGCGTCGAGTCACCTTCATCGAGGATCAACTGGCTTCCGGTTTGACGCCGGAATCCCTGTTCCTCGAGTTCAGCCACGGCGAAACTCAGCGCCGCGCCGAAGAGCCAGCATGCGACTCCACTCAGATCGAGGATAGACTCGAAGACCTCCAGCAGTGCTACGAGCAGCTCATCAGCATGGTCGCAGCTGATAGCGTTACTATCTTCGCTCTGATTCCTCGCGTCGGCGATCCGCAGCTCAGAGAAACACTGCAAGGCTTGAATATTCTGTCGCTCGGGAGGGTACGACGCGAGGGTTGGAGGCAGCCTTCACAACCTATCCAACGCAATCATGGGGAGCAAACAAACTCTGTTTCATCTGCTCCTACGAGGACGAACGATCTCAACTTCCCGGCTCCCTCGGCCCCCTCAACGCGTTCTTCCTCCACAAATTCTCCTGCGTCGAACGGTCACTCGTCCACTTCGCGCGCAGGCGTTCGACATTCCCCTTCCCCTTCTCCCACCAGCATCCTCTTAAGGCTTGGACGCAACCTAGAAAATGGGGATTTGCGTCCTGCGCAGTACGGGATTCCGTCCGCGACATCCGGTACATCCCTTTACTCACCATCATCGTCCTTTGGCGCTACAGTCTAATGAAATCCACCAGGTGGTCTCCCGCGAACCTTCACGCCGTTGCGCCATACATCGCGTGATGAATACGTCTGCCGCTCTCGATATGGCCTCGGCGCAGGGGCTGCGCCTGGCACACTCCAAAGAGAAACCGGAACTCTCGTTGTTGTGAAAGGGATATCCTGGCGTAGAAATGCGACTTCATGGAGGGAGTTCAGCTCGGAAGAACACCAGATCCTAGGGTCTTTGATGGTGCGTGTCGTCCTCGCGCATTGCAAGCACCTCCACTGATGAATGTCTACATCAGGTGCAGTCATACGTCCCGATTCACGAGAACATCCAGTTTCTACGCGACGTATTCTGCGACGAGGAGGACAGCGGCTGGCTGGTCGCGGTCTACGACTACATGCCTGTGAATCTTCGTCACCTCTTGCGCGACGGGCCTCTCCCGCAGTCTCTCACCGCCAGCATCTTCCTGCAGCTGTCTGCAGCGCTTGAGCACCTCCACCAGCATCACATCGTCCACTGCAATGTTTCTCCAGACCACATACTCTTGTCATTTGACGCGCAAGCAGGGAGATTGGACGTTAAACTGGCCGGTCTTCGCCATGCCATGCGTTCCAGGACGTCTCCGTCGGAGCGTCGCATCGCAGTGGATGCTGCAAGCCCACTATTCCCAGTTATGAACGGCACAGCACCTGGCACACAAGAGCTATCCGAATGGACGACGCGACGCAGGCACTTTGGCGGCGCGGCAATCCCTCCCCTTTTCTCGCGCTCGTCTCTCACAACGCGCGGGACCGGCAGACATGCTGGGCACACTGCTGAAATCCTTCAAGGCGGCTACTATGACGCGCCCGAATGGCACTGGTCAGCCCTCGAAGAACCATCTGAGAAAGCTGACTACTGGTCTCTCGGCGCCGTCGCAGCCGAGATGGTGCTTGGCGTGCCTCTGTTCCCCGCTCACGTGGACGCGCTTCCACCTATGTCCGCAGCGTCTACTAATTCAGGCGCGCCGCCGATGCACCCCTTGCTCGCAATAGCTTCTGTCCTGGGCAGTCCGGATCCCCAGCGACAATATGTCGTCGATGACTATGGTGGTATCATCGGAGGGGGTTCCTGGACGCAGGGTATGGAATGCGCGCGATCTGTAGGCCTCTACTTTGACTCGGTGAGCATTCGCGTCCGCACCACCGCTTCTAAACTCTCGTGTTCCGTGTTCTTCGACCCTCAGTTTACTGGTCGCGTTACGTGCTGACATGATCTCTGAACAGCCCTTCCAGCCCGTGGATCTGCTAGAGCACCTTCTCAAACGCGCCCCCGTTTTCCTTGCGCAGGCTATTATTGACCTTTTATGGTATAATCCTTCGCGTCGTGGACTCCACCTCGCCGAGATAGCGCTGTACCTTCGCCCACTCGCTGCTTGTGCGCCAGATGTACTCGCAAGGCGACACGCATCCCTAGCGAACAAGATGGACATCGAAGCCAATGCAGCCGGTCGGACGCCAGCGTCGTCGAGTCTTTCGCAGCCAGTATTGTCGCACGAGGCAACTCACAACTACGCGACGTCAAGGCGCCATGGAGGACCACGGTCTTCCGATGGACGCGCTTCGCCATACCAAAGCGAGAGATTCAATTCCGCTGCGGGAGATCGCGCCACATTGGGAGCGAATGGCGCCGCGCTGAAAAGGCTGGCGGAGCTGCTAGGGCCGCAAGAAACCGTGCGGGCCTTGGCGAGACGCTCCCCTCCTCCGCCTTCTGCTGTCCCTCGCTCAACCGAGCCCTCCGAGTCCACTCGCTCTTCTGTCACGCCCGACGACGAAGAGACACGCCCCCTTCAGCATAGTGCAGTTCCAACGCTGCTTAGCGACCTCTCTTTTCTGTCGCCAGCGACAACTCCCGATATGGCCTTACCAGTGTCTTGGGACAACAGAGAGCTCTCGCCAAATTCCACCCCCAGGCGACGCATTCGGGAATGGTTTCAAGGTGTCGTACCGGGGTACGTGACCCATTTCCCCCCTTGTCCATCATGCTGAATCGCGCCTTAGGTACCCCGCAACGCCGACTGCATCGTCGATATATTCTTGGCGAGATAGTAGTCTGTATACGCCGTCTGCCTCCGTCGCGACGCCTATACCATGACTTCTCCTTTGTTGCTGAGGGATTGGGGCGTCTGGGACGCCGGCACTATTTATCGTATCTGGAGGTAGTTGTGAGATATCTGATGTTCTGTCAATGAAGTACTGAACACACTGACCTGGACTGATGATTCTCCATTCGCCCACGCGGACTAACTGCTCCCTTAAGCTCCCCACCGGCTTCCCCGTGAAACTCGAATCCGCTTCCTCAACGTGATCATCCTCTGAGGTGGTTCCGTCGCTTTCGACATCGTTCCCCGTGTCGTCCTCAGAGGGATCTGTGACCTCGTCGCTCTCCACCTCAAAATCTTCTATAGAACCGTAGAGGTGGGAGTTTGTATATGCATGGCGCAGCGTCGCCACCTGGCAGTTGCCTTGTATCGCCGGTGTGAGTCTCAAGCGCACCAACCGTACAACGAGCGGATGCGGGACGGGATAGACCCATACGGACAAGAGGGGAGGGCGGAAAGTGAGCTCGGTCTGGACCTTCGTCCTCGGAGTTGACGAGCGTGTCGGGCGTTCTAGATGACAGTACTCTCCTTGCCCTGGCGCGTCGCGGGAGAGACGCCCTGGTACATCTGGAGATACAACTTGAGCTCGTACGCGTCTGGATCCAAGGATTCATTAGCTTTAAAGGCAAGTTAGGCATGCAGAAACTCACCGACGAGCACTATCTGAACTGCTAGGAACACGCGTGCGGTGGGAATGCGCTGGCGCCATGGACTGCCTGCATCCGTCCTTACGAAATGCTGAGCGGCCTCTTGCAGGTCGGGACACCGATTGCTACAAGACGACATCTTGAGCCTGAAGACACAGGACCATATCTTCAAGGCGCCAAAGAGGGAGAGAAGGACGGTGAAGGCGTTGAAACGGCGGAGCAAATACGGTCGCTTCGCCCGGGGTATACCACGTCAAGACGTGCATAGCGAGGCAACTGACTGACAGCGCGGGTCGCGCTATATCTCGACATTAAATCTGCTAGAGATGCGTTTAATATAGGAGTGAAATGAATGACAGCGCTCTACTCACCGACAGTCTAAGGGGAAATGATACCTGTAGAAATCTATGTCGCCGAACGGACAACGCCGACGAACGATGCCAGAGATCCACCATCGCAGAGAGCAGGTGTCGAGGGAAGCTTCGCATTCCTCTCAGCGATGCGGCGCGGTCCGATCAAAGATGTTGTCAATGGACGACGAGCAAGGATAACTTGTAAGGGGACGAGGTCGCCGTCGAGCTCGGTTCCGAGCGATGCGCATCGAGGGTATAACATATCAGCACTGCACGACTCGTTTCAAAGATCCATACTCCAAGCATTGGGTATGATAAAGAAAAGAGTCAAGGAACGACGACCGCGTCCGTCGAAGTTCGAGTTCAAGTTCATACTATCATAGACGTCACCTGCTGGACCACGCGAGCCACGTGCGAGTTTGATCGGCGTGCGAAGACGGCGACAGAGTCGACCTTCTCCTCCTCCTCGTCACTGCCCCTCGTGCTGCCCCTTCTCGCTCCTTGAACTCCCCTGGCAGAGTCCGCTCGCTGCTAGTACGGACAGCGACGCGCTCGAAAGTGCTCCCTTTCGACCGCGCACGCGCCAAATCTCGAAAATCCACGGCAATTGCAAGAACATTGGAGTTCCCCCGCAGAGCGCGATACGTGCGTCCTCATCGCCTATCGTGACCTTTGAAGGGTCTGAACACTACACAGATACATTGCCACTGTCCAATACATGCCGGCGCGCTGGAACTGACTCGCTCGGCTAGGTCCTTCCCCGCTCCCGGACTCCTCTTCCCCGCCCTCCGCGCCGTCCATGACCGCCGCGCAGTCTACGAGCCCATTCCCTGCGTCGCGCTTCGCCCGCTTCAACCCCTTCAAGACGTCTTCTGCTAAGCCCTCTGCCCCACCGACGCCCGAGCCCGCGTACATCCCCTACAACGGCCCCGTCGAGCCGCCCGCCACGCTCCGCGCACCCGCGCTGCCCGACAATCAAGCCAGGGACAGCTGGGGCGACCTGAAGATCGACGTGTCGCGCGCGAACACGCACTCGGCGGGTGATTGGGGCGTCCCGGACGCGGATACGGAGTGGCAGTCGCGGTACGGCGCGGAGGTGATCAACATCGCGAGCGAGGCGCTCGCGCAGACGCGCGCGAACCAGGCGGCGGTGGCGGGGGAGGCGTCGGGGGCGCCCTACGCGTCTCTGTCGGCAAACAACTATCCGTCTTCGTCCCCATATGCCTCGAACGCCGCGTATCAATCAACTTACGTCGATTCGCCCGCGCCATCCCCCAGTCCATCTGCTGAGAGCCCTCATCACTTTCCTCCAAGCCCGCAGCATCTCTCCCCGCGCCCCCCACCCTCGTCCTCCCCGCGTCCCGGCAAGCCTCACAAATCGCCCAAGAGCCCGCGCAGCATCACCAACCTCATCGCCGCCGCGTTTTCTAGCTCGAGGAAGGGCACTGCGTCCGTGCCGACGTCGCCGCGACACCTACGACCTGAGGCCTCGTCGTCCACGATGCGCGAGCAATCGTACTTCTCCAATCCCGTCCTCGAGCCGATACCGGACAACCTGCGGAGACCAAGTCCAGACGGGTCGCGCTCTCCGATCATGGATAGCATGCGCAAGCAGAGCTCGGACGGGACGCGCGCACCAATTCCCGATGTCCTGCGCTCTCCGCCGCGGAAGCTTCAGCACAGCGCGTCGGCGGAGTGGAGCTCTGCACCTCGCGCGCGCGTCGATAGCTACGCGCCGAGGGCGAGGGTCGACAGCTACCAGCCCGCCGCGTATCAGTCTGCGACAACCTCACGACTCCGACCTTCGATACCTGCACAGTACACGACTGTCGAAGCGCCGTCCTTCTCCCTCTCGCCCTCGCCTCGTAAGCCGTCCTTCGACGCACGCGACTTTTCGCTCGCTACGGATGTCGCGCGCGACCATTCGTTCGACACGCGAGAGCCGGCGCAGTCCTTCGATACAAGGAACCCGGCGCCGTCTTCGAATGCGTATGAGCCCTCGCAGTACGGCGGGGAACCCTCGCAGTATGCTCGCGACTCCGCACCTAGCCAGTACGCGTTTGAGCCTGCCGAGGAGCGCGAACGCGAACCGCGGCCAAGCACACAGGTGTTCGGGCAAGACGTGTATGTGCGCGAGTCGTGGGCTGGACTGCCGCCGATCGTAGCGAGCGCGTCGAGTGGGGTATCCGCCGGCTCTCGCGCGCGGGGAGGCGCGTCCGGTGCGCAACCGAGCTCAAGCGCCGTGCAAGAGTCGACCGCGCCATGGATATCCACCACCTTCAGCGCGCCGCCGCCCTCACAGATCGCCGCCTCGCGGAGCGCGCCGCCCGTTCCGACGTCCTATCCTTCGACTGTGCCGAGTTCGTATTCGCCGCCTGTATCGCCGCATCCGTACGCGTATGGCTCGACGAGGGAAGAGGAGGGTAACGAGGATGAGTTCGGGGGGAATCGAGGTACGTCGTGCGTAATTGAGTGTAGACAAGGTGCTAACATGCTGCCCAATCGTAGCAATCCCGCGCTTTCATCTTCCGAACCACCGTCTCAAGGCCTCTATCTCTGTTCCCAACCTTCGCGTTGTCCATACCCCGCCTCCGCTCTCTACGTCCCCCAAGCCCAAGTGGGAGCCGCCAAAAGGGCGAGACAAGTGGCTCTCGGCGGAGACGTGGTGCGACGCGTTGCTCCTGCCTCGTCCACGCCTCCGACTACGCTCTCTGACGGGCAAGATGGGCGCGTCGCTCGCGGGGAGCAAGCCCGGGAGCGCTGGCAAGGGCTCGACAAGCAAGGGCTCCATGGCGGCGGCCAGCATTGGCAAGTCGACGCCGAAGTCTTCGTTCGCGGCGGGTACGGAGGGTGACCAGTACGCGTCGTATGCGGCCACGCTGCACTCGAATGCTCCGCCGTCGAGCTATGCGTATGTTTCAACGTCGTTGACGGGCGGATATCAGCAGCAGCAACACGCGTCGAACCTGCACCCGCCTGACCACCCGCATCATCATCAACAGCACCTGCATCCTACTAACCGCATTGTGTCGCCACCGGGGAGCCCGCTTGCGCGCGATTACGCCGCATTGCCGGGGTCGAGCATTCCGTCTCGCGTGCTTGCTCATTCGCGCTCGTTGGTCGACCTCGTGCGCCCGGAGCGGGAGGCTATCGAGATCGTGCGAAGGATTGGAGATGAAGATGAAGATGAGGTCGCTGGTGTAGGGCATCGACGGCAGCCGAGCGGCGGGCGTCACGTCGAGGAGCATCGCAGACTCGCAAGCGGTGGGGCTCGGCGTGAGGTAGACAGGGCGGAGGCCGTCGCGCAGCTCGAAACGCCTGGCGCGGGACCGTCGACCTTGCGCGCGGATCCTCGCCCGCCACATCTCAAGCCACCTCGTCCTCGTAGCTTTGCAGCGGACGATCTATCGTTGCCTAGTCCGGTACCGTCGTTGGCGAAGTACGTCTCCATTCCCGTCTCGTCATATGTGGTGCTTACATTGCCTTGCAGAGTTCTCGAAGAAGGCACTCTCCTCGAAAGCCAGCGCGCCAAGTGGCAGGAGCAAGCGACCGGCTCCCTTTTCAACAAGCGCGCGCGGAACCTCTCTCGCTCCCGCGCGAAGAGCCTTACGAAGGGTGGCGCCGCGGATGCGAAGGCGAAGCTCAAGAGGCCTGAGCCGCCTGCTGAGTTCGACTTCGGGCTGGGGACGGTCAAGCTGGAGGGGCCCTCGAAGACGTGCGTGCAAGATCGCAGGCGCGAGAGAAACGACATCGTACTGACAGCAGGTCTAGGTACGACTCGGGCGCACTGAGGAAGAAGAAGCCGCATCGAGTGCAGGAGAGTATCGACTTCCTGGGCGCGCGCGCTTTACTAGGCAATCAAGCGCCTGTACATATACGACTTGAGGAGCCAAGGAAGGAGTCGGGATCTCTGCGTCGACAACGAAGTCAGACGACAAGCGAGGGTATGAATCCTCACTTTCGTTCTAGATCTCGTCACTAACCTGTTTTCGTAGGGACCTACAACCGATCGTCGCAGGGCACTCACGTGCCCTCGCACGCGCACAGCTCGTCGCTGACGAAGACTATCAGCAAGACCTCCCATTCGCATTCGCACTCGAGCTCGTGGAGTCGCAGTGCCGGACATGCTGTCAAAGCGAGCGTGCGCGGCGCGGCTGCCCTTTGCGGCTACGACGGCCAACCCCTTCTCACACCAATGTCTGAGCGAAGGGAAGAAGACTGGGGCAATGTACGCTCGACCGACCGTCTCTCGCCTATCGCTGCGCACTCGCAGGATGGAACGCATCTTTCGCCGACGTACCCGGCGCGCTCAGGAACTTCGCCGACACCCTCCAAGGTGGGTATTGCGCTGTCAACACCGCCGCCGCCGTCCGCGTCAAGTCGCGAAGAAGCGGAAGAGCTCGGGAGCGGGTTCAGGTTCCCGGCACATCCGTATGCGCAGGGAGGGCGCTTTACGGTTACGCCTCAAGCAGGGGCTTCGTCGAGTGGCAACACACGACGAGGAGCAGAGTACGCAGGTGCACACCCATCGCAAGCGGGGGCCCACGCCTCGCGTCCGTCGCAGGACGGCCTGCTTCATCCTTACGCAGCGGCGCAAGCAGGCCAGCGCGACTCGTACCAGCGACTCGTCGCTCAGCCCCGTCCTGACTCGGACGCACCACCCTCAGCCGCGATGTGGACTGCGTACTCGCCGTCGGGTGTCTTGCGCGAAGTCCTGCCGGACGACCTCCGTTATTCACCGTACATCTCCAACTTCCCTGACAGTGGCGCTCAGGAAGTCGAGGCCCGACCTCGTCCGGCTTACAGCGACCCGAACACGCCTCCCATCAGCCCCGAAGCGCGCAACTCGACCATGATCTTTGACACCGCTGGCGTCGGCGAGATACTCGCAAACGCGATGAGCAGTGACCGGAGGGAGAGGCGAGAGCGTCGGGAAGCAGCACGACAAGGACTCTCGCCGCGCGCAGAGACGAATGACGAGCCTGCTTCGCCATCACATCGCGTAGCTCGACGACCTGTGCAGTACGACGCAACGCGCCCATTGTACATCCAGAGCAAGTCGGACAGCACGGCCCACACCCTGGCCTCTTCCCGCGTCCAGCCTCCATCCCCTGGAGCGGACTTTTTACAGATGATTACGCCCGCAGCCAGCTCGTCACGTCTTGCTGACGACGTCGCGGCTGCAAGAGGCGAGTTGTCCGCGCCGATGTCGGTGTACCCGATCACGAGAGTAGAAGAAGTCTCCGACCACGCGCCATCCCCTCGCTACTCCCCGATAGGCATTGGACACCTGGAGACGCCCGGTCAGAGCCGAGCAAACCTTTCCAGTCACTCGTCGCAGGAGGTGACTTCGTCCTCGTCGTCGCCGCAGATGTCTCCTCGTGGACTTGGGAGTGCGGATGACCTAGAGAGCTTCCACGACCTCTTCTACCGACCGGGCGCGTCGAACGGACAACACATGCCACGGGCGAGCTCAGGGTCTGGCGTACAGATCTTCCGTCCTGGAATGGAGCGTCATGAGAGCATCGACGCCGCTCTTGACTTCGTGCCACCTTTTGCTCAGGCTCAGCGAGGAAGCGGGGTCAGCCGAGGCAGTGGACTGACGTCGCTTGCTCGGCATGTGTCTGACGAGCTGGAGGAGATTGTTGAGTACCAGCGTCTCGCGCCGGATGGCGTCCACTTAGGCGAGCACGATGACGACGACGACGCGTCGCGCTATGTGCGCGACTCCCGCTACACACTCGAGGCGGAGTCGAAGTACTCCAGGGATACGGAGTCGCGGTATACGCGGGACACTGACTCGCGTTACGCGCGCGACTCGCAGTACGTACGAGACGACGAAGCGCCGCAATACGTGCCATTGGTGCCACAGATCAATTCGCGGCAGTCCGTGGAGGAGCGCATTCCGCGCTCGGCGTCGTCTGATCTTGGTGACGATCTCGGAGGCTCGCCTATTGAGGAAGAGGATGGTGTGTTCCATGCCTCGCTACGCGCGTTCCGTATGCTGATTGTCTGATCAGATACCGTGCAAGTTGGTCTCGTTATCCCCGTATCCACTCCGCCGGCATCTGCAAGCGACCCCCATCGCTCTTTTCAGGGCGATGTAGCCTACGCGCACGACATGTCAACCCGCGTGTCAACGAGGCGCTCCGATGCCCTTTCTCCCGCCAGCGAGCGCGTCAACTCGTTGCAACCTCCATCTATTCAGGCTCGCAGCAGCTATATGACATCCACATCGGGCGGCTCGCGCATCTCCGGGCTATCCGACTTCCCCGTCCCGCCGCCCAATCCGGATCTCACGCCGGCGCACATGTCGTTGCTCAGCTCGTACTTCGATGGCGCTACTGCATCCACCGAGAACCTCGCTGACGTGCGCCCTTTGAACCCAAAGCGGACGACATTCGGGCTGGAGGAGGACGAGACCGTCGACGGCCATTTCACTGCTCGGTAAGGCTTGTCGAGAAACGCATTTCGCCGATGTTTCTACATGGCCCTCGCTGGCCCCTATACCTTGTCTGCGCACGGATACTTTTGGAATACACACTACTGACAGATCGTTCACATTGTTCTCACCCGCCTCGCGACACCCACCATGTACCTATGTTGTTATGCATAACGCTATGTATCGTATAGATGCCGTTACACATAATCCCTGCGCGCTTCTGCCTGCGCCTCTCCCGCTCCTTTATGCTTCCTAGCTTCTCGCACTGTCCTTGATGTCCGCTGCACTTACCGTAACAAGTACCTCCTAATCTTGGAAACTCGCCTTCACTTCTCTGTCGTATTTTGTTGTGAAATACCGCCATTACCTCCTTCACATTAGTCGTACTCAATTCGACGTCTGAAAACGCCGTCTGAAATCCTGCGCGTTGCTGTCGCCGCGCTGCCTCGACGACGGTTGCCAGAGAGCAACGGCGGCGTGCCTAGCGGCGCGCACGTCCGAGCTGCCGCCGATCCACGCGATCGCGCACGCGCGCGGAAAGTCCCGGTGGCACGTGGCCGCGGCCGCGAGCGCGGCGGCGCGTCGCGAAGGTCGCGCTCGTCCCCGTATTCAGTCTATCCTACGCGCTCATATACCTTTATATCGCTTTAATATCAATGTCTTTCTCTCCTCACCACCCGTCTCATAACCCTGGAGCTGCACCGTGGCCCGAGGGTACATTCCCAGGCCATGGTGACATGCTTCGTTCTCGAGAAATCACACTCGCGCGATGGCGAGCTGTCGAGCTGCAGGACTACGCGCGTGCGCGAGAGCGCGAGAACTACCAGCAGCGGCCTATCCAGCCCCCTCAGCTACCCCAGCTCTACGGAACTCCCACCGCACATTCTCGATCACAAGACGCGCACAACACCTTCCCAGCCTCCGACTATCAACAAACTCGCACACCCATACGCCCCCAACCCAACTCACAGAATCATCCCACCCCCCCGGGTCTTACTTCTCCCCTCGGTCCATCCGGATGGGGCGTCTACAACGAGTACGCGGACCCGCGTCGACAAATGCTCCGTCAATGCGATCACCCCGCTCCGCCACTCTCACAATCTCCCTCGGGCCACACCGCCCCCTTCCCAGCATCCCTCGACCCTCGCGCATACCTCACGACCACCCCTCTGCCAAAAGAAAACCGCACGCCGGCCGTTGACGCAGCGGCACGTGCACGTGACTCGCGCGACTCGGAAGACGCGCTGGCGGGCAGTTCGCAGGGCACGTCCACGGCAAATTCCCGGGCGGCGCCCGCCAAGGGTGGCCGTGGGAGGACGGCGAAGGCGGACGGCGCGAAGGCGGGTGATGCGAAGCCTGCCAAAGCGCAGAAGAAGCGCAAGCGCAGCGACTCGAACACAAGTGTTGAGGACACTACCGAGACGCTGACGCCAGAGCAGAAGGTCAAAGCGTCCATCGCAAGCGTCGAGACGGACCATCGCAAGCTTACAAAGGCGGAGAAGGAGGCCTTTATCGCGCACATCACGCAGAAGCAGTACTGGAAAAACTTGAAGCTGCTGAAGATGACAATCATCCGGCAGGTGAGCACTGTCCCTTTCTTCTTCGATGTCCATAGGGCTTATGTCATCTCAGTATATTCCGGATAACCAGCTCATGCACATTACCCCTCGCCAGCTCGACAACTACTTCCGGGACGTCTACAACGGCAAGTACAAGGCCATTCTGGACCTTGAGCGGCATACGGGAGGGGGTGATGGGGATGCAGATCGTGAAGAGGAATTTCCAGACTCAGAGGATGAGGACACCTTCACCATTCGCCCGCGTGACAAGGCACCGAAGGGCTCGAAGTATTCCAAGGAAGTCCTCTGGCGATTCCAGCACGAGGATCCTGTCTTCCGCATGCTGGACAAAGCGTATGTCATCCTTTTCATTGATGATATATGGCCCTGACAGCTCCTCAGTGCATACCGTGACCCCGAGGCCCGTAAACAACTCGACTTCGATATGGAGACACCTGTCTCAGATGGTGACTCCGACGTCATCGAGGTCAGCGCTCCAAAGACGGCGGGCAAACCAGCCTCTCAACGTGGTAAGCGGGCCAAGCAGGATCCCGACGATGCTACAGCCCATCCCAACCACCAACTCCTTCGGTCCCACGTGGCGGCGATGTCCGAACGGCATGCAGCGTCGTTCGAGCTGAAGCGCAAGGAGCATGAGCTGGCGCTTGCACGTGATGCCCGTGAGCGTAAGCTCGCAGAGCAGAGTGAGCAGCACCTTACTCTTGAGCGCCAGCGCCTTGAGCTTGATGCGAAGCTGCGGGCCAAGGAGATCGAGTTGCAGGCTTGCAAGATACGCGAGGATCAGATGGAGCGCGCGTTGCGCATGATATCATCTGACCAACCGTTCCTGGTGGAGAAGGGTAAGGAACTGTATCGGAAGCTGGAGGAGGAGGAGAAAGAGGGGGCCCGTCTTGTATAGATTTACTTGGACTTCTAATCTTTGATCATCTTTTACCGTATATTATTACGCTTTTAATTCCCATTTTACTGTTATATGATCTATGCGGGAACTCTGGAGCCCGCGTGGGATCATCCGTGGTGCGACACTTGTTAACATAAAGTGGTCGCGTACTCGGCGAGAGTTGAACGTCCGTTCGGCGATTCCGCCTTACCAACGTTCGGCCCATTTGCGGATACCGCTTACCAGCCTAACCCTCTGATCCTGGTTTTTGCAACAGAATGGGGTTTGAATCAGATTGAATCTGTTGATTAGGGTTAGGATTAGGGCTAGAACTGAGGCCGTTATGCGCCTAGTTTGGTTAGAGCATGGTCCGGAGCCTGCAGAACTAGGGCCGTTATCAGCTGTGCAAGTAAGACTTTTGCAAAAGATCCCGATAACTGTCCGCGAGCCTATTGCAAAAGTGACGAATGTGTTATCAGCACTGCCACAGGCCCCGGCCAGGTCGCCGGGCAGCCTCCGGCTCACACCCGATGTGGTAGGCGACCCCCCGGCCTCACCGGTCGGGCTTTTCCGTCGCACGCGACGCGCGCCTCCCGCCGCCGCCAAAATTGATGCGCACGCTGTTGATGCGCCGCCACCCGCGCTATGGTGGCTGTGCCGTGAACAGGGTCACATTGCAACGCGCGCCATCGCTGCTCCCTCATTTCTCGTGTGTATTAGCAACAAAAAAGAGATAAATTATATAGCCAATAGAATATCTACACGTGATAAGGGTATGGACAGAGTGTATACAAAGTGGAGGGGAGGGGAGTACGTGAGATTGCCAGCCCTTGCGTGGGACGTAGGTGCGATGCTGTCCCATCGTGCAATCGCGCAGCGCATCTTGGGGGCATGCAGGGCGGTCCCCGACTTCTCCCGAGTTCGCACGAAGGAGATGTAGAGGAATACGGAAGATCGGAAGGGAGGAAGGAAGGACCGCGACGCGCGCTCATCATTGCCGTGCGCGCGGCGTGAAGGGATCGGCGAGATAGCTGAGGAGCCACGTTCCTCGTGCTCGCATTGAGCACAGTAAGGATTGGCGCGGGGAAGGGGAGGAGGGATTTGCTAGGCGGTGGAGTGCGGCTATGCTGGTGCGCACATCCTCCTCGGCATTGCCAAAGGGAGGGGTGCCCGCTGGCAGCAGGATAGCGCGAGGGGCTGAGGGGGGTGGGGGCTTGTTGTTGCTTCTTAGAGCGACGTGAGAGGAGGGGACGAAAGGAGCGGGGGAGATGGTGGTGGTCGAGGTGAGAGGGAAAGGGCGCTGTGCAGCCGATCGTAGCTCACACGCGCAATTGCGATAGCGCGAATGCGCCACCACTGCAAGCCATACTCGTTGTCAGCACATATCTGAATACGGTGCACGTTTGCGCACCGTTACCCCAGACTTTCCGGCAACCCAGGCGATCCTCGCGTCGGATTCAAGCCAAAGTATGGGGTCTTGGCATGCGCGCATCACAGCTGTTGTCGACGTGTCCGGGGCGAGGGGCGTGGGAGGCAGACAAGGAGAGCTCATATAAGCGAGAAAGAAGGCATGGTTTGAGCAGCGAGAACATCCAGCCGCACGGCCAGGGCGGTGGCGGGAGTCGTGTAGTTCGGGTCTGCAAAATTGTGTCTCGGGACCGTCGGGCTTCCGGTCCGGACGTCCGAGAGTCGTCGTTGGCGTTGAAAACGGCCTCGGAAACATGCGCTAAGGCTCGGACGCATAAGAACAGGGCGCATATGACAAGGGACTAGTAAGTGGCCCCAGGGCATGTACGAGACCTGCAAGTTAAGAACATGCGAGAGCATTTGCAGTGAAGTCATGATCTGAGTAAGGAAACCTTCGAACACGTCAAGATTCGAACACGCACGGAAGATGCCGATAATGGCACATGACAAGCCCCATCAGGGCAAATGTCCTAGTCACGCGTATGTAGCGTCCGTAGCGAATGTATTCGAAGTGGTACGAGCGGTACGACAGCAAGCAGTGTATACAGCGGAAACGAAATACGAGGCCAGTTGTCATTACGCCATTGGGTATCCATCGAGACAGAGGCGACGGCTACAGCTGCACGCGCGCCTTCTTGCGAGGAGGACTCTCGTCTTCTTCGGCAAAGTCGGACGTGTGAACTTCGTCGGAAGGACCGTTGTGAACCTGGGAAAGAGGTAAGGACAATAAGATCCCAGAAGAATCATCCTACCCTCTGAGAGACCGGTTGTAAGCGCGCTCTCAGCGCGGGGTTGTGTAGCATAGGGTTGAAGTTCATGCTGAGGAAGATTATGTCGTCGTCCTCCTTCGCGGCGACGACGGATGTCGTTGCGATCGCGGGCGCCGCGGGTAGCGAGGGCTATGCAGCAGTCAGTTATGGGTTAGGGAGCAATACCCTGCGACGTACGTTGTCGATCTCCCCATCGAAGATGTCCAAGATGTTGCGGACGACAGTCTGTCGAGCGCCCCTAGTGCGCACCCACTCGGCGAAGAAACGAGTATCGGTGGCCGAGGGTGGCTGGCTGTGGAAGAGAGTGAAGTGCGCACTCTTGAGAACCATGGAGAGAACTTCGGCGTCGGTGCGGCTATCCATGACATGAGCGGAAAGGAACTGGACAGCGAGCAATTCAACACGCACCCTTCAGAGCCCCGAGCCATCGTAAGGTCGGTGAAAGCCTTGAGGAGCTTGCAGTCGCCGAAGACGCGGCTCTGAGACCAAGATCTCGGGCCAACGAAGAGCAGGCGTTCGATCTCGGGCATGATCATGAAACCACCTGTGCGATAAATCCATTTGAACTGCCAAGAGTTGAACAGCACGGAGTCTGCGAAAGTCCCCGCTCTGAGAAGAGCGTCAGCGGAAGAGGCCGTGAAATAGGTGGGAAGCTCACGTATCGTCGAGATCGATGATCCAGGTACTCTTGTCACCGACGTAGCGCGTCAGCGTGCACATTTCCCGGCCCATGCGCTCCCATTGCTTCAAAGTCACCGTCTTTGCGAGCGCGAAGCCCCGATCGATATACTTATCGAGGGTTCCGACGCTCAAGTCGATGAATCGTATACCGGTCTTCTTGAGGAAAGTATTGACAGGGTAGAGGGAGTAAGCGGACCGATGGGAAATAATGTTCATGACGATCGCTGTGCAACGTTGAGCGCGTGCACAAGGAAGGTCAAGAAGAGCCAGACTCACTAGAGTGAAAATCGAGAACAGTGTCGATGGCAGAATGTACCCCAACCATGACTTGGATGACGGCGTCGCCGCGGACGAATGAGAAGGCGTCGAGGACAGCGCGCTGGTTGTATATAGCTTCGTCGCGGGTTGCCAACTGATTGATGGCGCGCCGGAGGGCGTCGTCGAGATTTTTGTCCTGCGCTTTGCGGGCCTTGTAGGTGTACCCCAGGTCGATGACGAAAGCGAAGAGCGTGTGAGCGTGGTGACCTTCGGTGTACAAGTCGAGGTCAGCGTCGCCAACAACGGTCCTGGCGAAGTAATGCATGGCGACAGAGCCGGAGATGAGCGTACCAGTCTGGCGCATGACGTGTCGGAAGGGAAGGACATCCTGCTCGCGCATGAACTTGGCAAGGGAGTGGGCAAGTCGGAAGGCCCTGCTGCTATAGTCGCTGACGGCGCGCCGGTTGTTCCTGTCGACCATCGACCAGTTGATGAGGTCCTGCTGTTCGAAGCAGCTGCAGAGCGGATCGTCGCAGGTGGGTGGACTGTGGAAGGTGTAAGTTCAACGGACGAAGACGAAGGAGAGGTACGTGCAGCGGCCTGTACTTCATGGGCGGCATGGTCGTCAAGAGCAAGAGCGATTCGGGACGCACCGGAGCACGGGAGACGGCTGAACCTTATTTACCTTGATAGGAGAAATGTCCGCACCATCTGTCCGCAAAGCCGAACATCAAATTTCCGCGTCGAGGGTACACCACATACCATATGGGCGCGCAACGTGTGACGCTTGCTGTCATCGATTCACGCATGATTCTGATCGTCTGCGAGGTTAGGGGAGTGACTGGGCAAAGTAAGGAGGTGCCTGGAGATGAAGGAGGGCAGAATCGAGTGCGAGGCGAGCTGTTATCAGAGGATGACGTTCTAGCAGAACACCACTGCATATCCAGTCCATCTCGGCAAGTAATACAAGTCTGGCAGCGTAGCGAGCACAGGCGGTGAGTCGAAGCCAAGCGCGCGGAAGCAGATAGTAGTGATGCAATGACAAGGGTGTTCTGGGCCATTTGTCCGTTTTAGGACACACGCCACAAAGCACGAGGAGTGGACGCCACAAAATAATTCGCGTTGAAGAGCGACTTCCCACTGCTATCTACATAAAGCACCTCTGGACATCCCCCCTCACCCCCCTCATCCCACCTCACCGGACGTCTGCTGTGATCTCTCGTATATGACCAAGACTGCGGGCTTTATTTCGCCACCACGCGTCCGCCATGTTCCAAGTTCTTCAGGGTTGACTCTCGCCAACTCGGCTTCCTTCTCGCATACGTCGCCGTTCACCATTCCGTCGTGTTTGAACAACGTACCTGAACTATCCACAACTCGACACGTGAAGTGATTCTCCCCAGCGTATACGATACCGCGAAGGACCATGGTCACGCCGTTGAAGTCGACGGTATGTGAGATGATCATCTCGGACGTTGACCTGTCTAGACAGAGAATCTCTGGGATTGTTCTTACGTTTACCTCGCCTGCTGTGGCGCAGCCGCATGATGCACAGTTCAGGCGCCGAGCCCTACCCTTCAGGACTTCCGACAACCAGTCCGCGGTTGTGAACCTGTGTGGACGCCTACCGTTTAGCAGGTTCCGCATGTAAAGCGGTTGGCATTGATGTAAGGCCGTTCTATTCGCATTCCTCGTTTGTCCGCATCTCAAACAGCGCATGGTCCGTGTAGCGATGATATGCTCACCAAGCGTCGCCAGGGCCAGGCGATACACGGATGCGGGGCGACTGCCGTAGGGGAAGCTTTCCGGGTCATGCGCGTGCAGCTTTGATCTAACGATATCCCTTGTAGCGGACCATGGAGTCGTCGGATGCTGGAGGAAGTGGGCCCATCGCTCAGTAAGTTCTTTGGCAAAAGGGCTCAGCCTGCAAAAATAAGGCGACCATCTGACCGGGTTACCGATCCATATAGCATGTAGAATGGTGAACAGGGAGTCGTATGGGCAGCTCCAGTCATCGGAGTTCCAAACGTACCCACGAGGAGCCGGCCGAGTTTCTATGCGCAACTCGTCTGTTCGGCGGTGTTTGAAAGGTCGGTCATGTTCATGTGAAGGCCCATCGTTATCCTCCTCACGCTCCCGGCGCTTAGTCCGCTTGGGCCGGCGTGCGTCAGGACCTTTCTCGTTCTCATCTTCTTTCTCGGCGTACTGCCACGTCTGACGCCCGAAGGGCTCGTCTATATCTTCCCATTCATTTGGTGAGTGCCAGCGAAGTGCGTGGTGCAGATGCGGTAGCTCATAGTCATCCCCTTTCCAGTCGAGGAAAGATCGTATCAGCCGGTTCCTGGTATTTCCCGACACACAGGCCGGTAGCTGCTTCAAGTATCGCAGGCGGGTAATGTCGTTGAGTAGCTCAAGGTTTCTGAATTCTCGCTTTAGCTGATCATCGAGTCCTCTCGTTATGACAGGCTCGTTGATTGAAGACACGATGGCAGTTCCTGCGGCCGATGAACTGCGGGAAAGAGCAGTGTAATACGATTGGTGAGATCGCGAATTTGATAGGTTGACGACATTGACAGGCCTTGTCTTTCCTTGGGACGCATAGTCCGTCATCGAGAAGTTGAGTAAGACAGGGATTTGACGACGCTCAATCGTGACTACTTGATCATTTGGCAGTTGGCAACGCAATCGCGGCTCCTTGTGAGGAGTCAATGGTACGACGTTCTCTTCTAATCCCTCAATATTTACCGTCTTCGGTGGGTTGACGAGCTTGACATATAGTACGTCGAGAATCCGCTGCTTATCTTCCCCTCGAGACATTGACCAGTCGTATACAATCGCCTCCTGACCTCTTGTAATGCACAGCTCTGTGGCGATATTCGAGCGTATCATGACAGGCATACCCTTACACAGATCGAGGCGGCCAGCGACGTGTCCGGTGAAGCAAGGTAACGAAGACCAAAGCACGCTTTGCATAGGCTCGCTTAATCCAGATCCTCCCTGAACGGTCGCCTTCCTCCGCCTTTTCTTATCCTTCTTCTTAGCGGGCACAGTATCCTCGGATGCTCGCGTGTCGCACGAGTAGAACGAGGTGAGTTCTTGGCCAGTATCCTCGGCGAATCTTTTGGCTCCTAGCTCGTTGAAAGCATCTTTCTCAGAATTCCAAGCAGTTATTATGGATACATCCCTGAACTTGGGGTCGCTGAGACTAGGCGCGAAAGGATTGCTGCCGACTACACGACTGCGCAAGAAAGTGATATCTTCCAAGGTGCACGCTGCGTATCTCATATTTGCCAAGGCACGTGCCATGGCGCGATCCTCAGGCGTCGCCGACCTCATCCTCATATTCTCCGACAGGATAACGACCGTCGTCACTTGATGCCACATCGCTTTGCCGATTATATTCATCTGTACAGCGAGAGACATGCGCTTTCTCTCCACGTCTGTCTGTACTTTTCTGTCGTACAAGCGAGGGCCGTGGACGGGGGGCAATTGAGCAAAATCCCCCGCAAATATCATATTCATGCCGCCGAAGGGAAGTTCATGCCTCCCTAGTGCCTTAGCAAGGTGAGCGCTTATCTTGTACATCTCGCCGCAATTCAGCATTGATATCTCGTCGATGAAGATGTACTCAACGCCACTCAGTCGGTCGAACATGTTTCTGACTTTGCTGCTATCCATGCCTTTGTCGTTGCCCCAGCCCATGCCAAGTACCGAGTGGTAAGTGGAACCGTTCAGAAGCGCAGCAGCTGTGCCCGTCGGTGCTAATATGATGAATCTGTGCTCCTCCCCTCTGCGCTTGAAGAATTCGACGAGAGCGCGAATGACTGTCGATTTGCCGGTGCCGCCCATTCCTCCGAGGAACATACGTAGGGGTTCAGATTGGACACCACCTGCATGGTTTGCGATTAAGGTGAATGCTCGCAGCTGATCAGTGTTCAAGTTGAACTGACGCGACACGTCTTCTATCAGGCTCTTGAGGTCCGGCTTGTCCTCGGCGTAGTCCTTGGTAAAGTACGACGCAGGTAGTTCGACTACACCAGACACGTGAGTACTCTCGCCATTGGCGCTGGTACAGTTTGCGGCAGAGATCTTCGACGGGCCCTAACCCTCTGATCCTGGTTTTTGCAACAGAATGAGGTTTGAATCAGATTGAATCTGTTGATTAGGGTTAGGATTAGGGCTAGAACTGAGGCCGTTATGCGCCTAGTTTGGTTAGAGCATGGTCCGGAGCCTGCAGAACTAGGGCCGTTATGCGCCTAGTTTGGTTAGAGCATGGTCCGGAGCCTGCAGAACTAGGGCCGTTATGCGCCTAGTTTGGTTAGAGCATGGTCCGAAGCCTGCAAAACTAGGGCCGTTATGCACCTAGGTACGGGAGCGCACTTGTCCGACCACCTAAACTAGGTGCGTTACGCACCTAGGCAGGCGCCGGCACACACGCGCCACGCCAACCTAGTGCCGTTATGCCTCTAGTGAGGCCGAAGCGTTGTCCGCCTCGGCCGAGGTTTTGTCCACTAACCCTCTGCCACCTGTAGGCTCCCGATCCTACAAGGTTAGGGAACCTGCGCCCCCACCCCCTCGTAAGGGGCACCGTTCGAACCGGAATCGTCCCGCGCGCACGATGGTACAGGTTTGCCGCAGGCTATCGCGCTGTGGCGGCCACCACGACACGTTCCACAGAATTTAGGGATTCGCCGAGCGCTGATGCGCCATCAAATTCCCATGAGTGATCGGGAGGTTGTACCGTAGAGACTCCGGAGTTTCCCCGCTTCCGGCCGTGCGCGCTGGGCGACGGTGGGGGGCGCCTGAGGTGCCCCCAGCGTCCCGGAGGTTGCAGAAAGGGCTGGGGGAGGTGGGGGGAGGGCCCGAGGGTTGATCCCGAGGATCTCCGCCAACACGGGAGCTGCCGACGGAGGGACCGGTCTGACGCGGTCTGACGCGGTCTGACGTTGCTGTAGACGACCGCCTGCTTCGGTAGAATGTAGAATAGGCAAACGGCAGGCTCTATGAGGTCCTCTGGCACTGTCTATGCTATGAGTCTGCATTCTACCAGCGATAGAGGCGAGCTCGACGTCGGCCATGATCTCCATCACGTGATCCATCCCGCTGGCCGGGCAGTCACCCGTCCTGAGCTGCCGTGTCTACCTACCACCTTCCCCGTGCCTCTTCTGATGTTCTCAAGCATGAATTCACCCCCACCAAAACTGCTAGGCTCTTGATTACTGTCGGATGTCATAATGCAGTGGCTTCCCAATTTGGCCGGTCTGATGCGGTCTGATGCGGTCTGACGCGGTCTGACGTTGCTGTAGACGACCGCCTGCTTCGGTAGAATGTAGAATAGGCAAACGGCAGGCTCTATGAGGTCGTCCAACACTGCCCATGCTATGAGTCTGCATTCTACCAGTGATAGAGGCGAGCTCGACGTCGGCCATGATCTCCATCACGTGATCCATCCCGCTGGCCGGGCAGTCACCCTTCCTGAGCTGCCGTGTCTACCTACCACCTTCCCCGTGCCTCTTCTGATGTCCTCAAGCATGAATTCACCTAACCTTCTGCCCGATTCCAAGCGCGCGCCTGGATCAATCCCATCAATTTTCTCCGATCAGGCTGAAACCGGTGCCATTCGACGCGGAGACATCGATAACCTGGGAGCGCCCATGTTTGTTAGGGTTAGAAAGCCCGGGAAGGTAGAGATATTGGACGAGGAAGTGCCAGGCGTCTCACCGGAATCCGATCAGGCGTTTGCAAATTCCCATCAGACGTCAGCGGTTTCCGGCCACACGTTACCGCCTCCCATCAGACGCTTCGGCAAATGCCGGGCTCCTTCACCATCTCACCCTCCACTCTATTCTAGGATGTTTTGGGCAGGTATGCAGAGCCAAAGTGTTGTTAGAGTTAGGAATACCACATTGCATGTCGTGTGCAGCGCAATAGCGGCGAAAAAATGAGTTTTGGCCCGGTCGCACACGGTCGCACAGTGGTCGCACACCGGTCGCACACATCCTGGGAAGCGTTTTGTGATCCCATCAGTAGTTTCCTGTCACACGCGTGTGATTCCCATCAGACGCTTGCTATTCCCGTCACACGCTTCCGTTCCGGGCAGACGCTCGCTGCTATTCCGGGCAGACGCTTGCTGATCCCATCAATATTTCTCGGGTGGCGGCTGGTGTCAGACATAGGATGCTGGGTGACATTTTTCTCAGTACGGGGGCCTTGTGTTATAGGATTTATGTGCTCTTAGGACTCGTCTTTAGTTGTGACATGGTCCACCATTCGGCCGGGGAGCGTACCACCCAGCCTCACGCGGTCGCACACCGGTCGCACACCGGTCGCACACCGGTCGCACACCGGTCGCACACTGGTCGCACACTTCCTGGGAAGCGTTTTGTGATCCCATCAGTAGTTTCCCACACTTCCCGTCACACGCTTGTGATTCCCATCAGACGCTTGCTGATCCCGTCACGCGCTTGCGTTACACCTGCCTTTCCGGGCAGACGCTTGCTGCTATTCCTGGCGGACACTTGCTCAATATTTTTTGGGCAGCGCCTGGCGTCCGACATAGGATGCTGCGCGAGATTTTCCTCAGTGCAGGGCCTTGCATTATACTATTGAGGTGCTCTTAGGACTCGTCTTTAGTTGCAACATGGTCCACCAATCCACCAGGCAAGGCTCCGCCCAACCTCGCGCGGTCGCACACCGGTCGCACACTGGTCGCACACCGGTCGCACACTTCCTGGGAAGTGTTTTGTGATCCCATCAGTAGTTTCCCACACTTCCCGTCACACGCTTGCTGATCCAGTCACACACCTCCGTCACACTTGCCTTTCCCGGCAGACGCTTGCTGCTATTCCGGGCAGACACTTCGTGATCCCATCAATATTTTCTGGGAGGTGCTCGCTGTCAGCCTCAGAGTTGTCCATGTTTGCTGGTTGTCTGTTTGGAGGGCTTGGTTGACTTGTAGGCATGGTTGGCAGCATGTAATAGGGTCCCTCCTCCTTTCTTTGTCGGACATCAGTCCCGCAGCTACATATACTTTCTGCGTACAAAGTTCATCACTGCCATGACGCTTGTTGGCTCCCCCGTCGCATCCTGGTCCGCGATCCACTCCGCAAACTCGCGCACAGTGTCCCAACTGTGTTTACGCGCTGCAGGACAGGCAGAGGACTCGACTAGGTCACGATATGCCTCTGGCTTCAGCTGTAGGTCCGAGAATATACCCCACGCCATCATCAGGCCGACACGCCTGTACGGGTGCAGCTCCAGTGGTGGGTTGTTGTGAAGCATATTAGGGCCTGCCGGAGCAATGTGGCAGACCCAGCAGACCCCATGGCCGCGTGCATACTTGATGTTGGCCCGGAAGGCATGGAACTCCTGTCGGGCATCCTCCGTTGATAGGTTAGGGCACGTCTGCCAGTCGTGAGCCATATCTGGTGAGGTGCCTCTCCCCCCTTGAGCCAAGGTGCGAACAAGACACAACCCGCAGTGCCCATCGCTGACTTGCAGGAATGCCATGTAGTGGTCGGCGGAATCTAGCGTGGACAGGACAGGACGGTCCGTAAGCGCCAGCCCTCCTTCGACACTGCCATTATCCTACAAAACTGTCAGACACCCGTCGTCTCTGTGCTCTGAAGACGCACGCTCATCACAGAATCGCCAATGTCCTCTAGCATTTTAGCTTCGATGGGGCTGGTGGTGGTTGCACTCTTCAAGCTGGCTGATTTATGCCAATACGGTACCCCAAAGAACACACCCCTGTGCACGTGCAGCCGTCTGGACTTTGGCCGTGCTGGCCACGTGGTAGGAGAAGAGGTATTGTCACACGGTCGCTGGTCCAGCGTGACTGTGAGCACTTCAAGTCACAGACAGCTGGCTCAGGTCTGGTCTCCGCCTATAAATGTCAGGAAGCCTAAACATATCGGCCATCTGTGTACTTTATGAGAACGTGCTGTATCGCTTGTCCGCTTCCTTATCTTGCATGTACCAAACTGCCACTCCACAGGATATCCCAGTTCAGACCCATGAGGTATAGGACTGACATCCTCTGAGGTATCACCTTTTGTTGCCACACAATCAACCATTCCCCGAGGCAAAGTTTCGCCCCACCGCGTTAGGTCGCAAGCGGTCGCACACCGGTCGCACACCGGTCGCACACCGGTCGCACACCTCCTGGGAAGCGTTTTGTGATCCCATCAGTAGTTTCCCACACTTCCCGTCACACGCTTGTGATTCCCATCAGACGCTTGCTGATCCTGTCACACACTTCCGTCACACCTTCCTTTCCCGGCAGACGCTTCCTGCTATTCCGGGCAGACGCTTCGTGATCCCATCAACATTTTCTGGCAGGTGCTCGCCGTCGGACTTAGGGTTGTTGATGTTTGCTGGATTGTATGTTTGGAGGGCTTGGTTAAGTTCTAGGCATGGTTTCCAGTGGATAAGAGGGTCGCTCGCTCGTTCCTCTCCACGCTTCGTAGGACACTACTGCTGTGCCTCCATTCTGCCCACCTGCTCTAGCCTGGATGTAAAGTCACAACGCGCCAACACCACAGCCCAGACGTGAGTCCATATATACTGAGTCCCAAACAACGGTCTGTTAGCACTCCAGTCAGACATATGTCGACACGCAGCGCTCTCACCCCAGGTGTGACGTGACTGTGGGACGCGTCCCGGACGCGTCCACCGGTCACATGGAAGCGTGACATGTGAGCAGCGGACACACGTCCACTGTCACGTGATGTGCGCAACGTGAGGCACATTATGGGCGACCCTGGGGGCCCGCTGACGCTCTCTTGACATCGTGGAGGCATGGCGTAGGGCTGGGGGTGCCGGGGGAGGGGGTGGGGGCGAGCCTGGCAGTTGGTCCTAGCGACCTCCGCCATTGTTCAAGCTGTTGAGTGAGGGATCGCTCCGCCGCGGTTTCATGTTATCTTCTGTACATTTTGGCCAGCAATCATATCCAGATTGATACAAGAACAATACTTAGTCACGAGATAGATAATACCTATCCAGCACTCCCTCTCCCATCACAGTGTACGTACACATGTGGTCCTCGAGAGTATCATCAATGTCTGTAATGATGTGCAGGTCTGCTCGATCCCTCGTGCGTAAGAACCTCTCGAGACAGTCCGTGGTGTCGTAGCCATCATTAACGCCGGCAGCAAGCGTCAGGCTTCTGAGACGTGGCATTCTCGTACCGTGGCGGGTTTGCGACAGCACGGTCAGAATGTCCAGGCAGCTCGGCACGTGCTCCTCATACTCCGGGTATACAAGCGCCAGGGCCTCGACACTGGAAGCCGCTTCTAGGATGCTGATGACCAGCTCCATGGAGGTGGACCGGTCCTCGTGGTGGACGTTCGTCAGCTGTAGCTCTCGCAGCGTGCTCCCGACAATCATCCCATCCTCGAAGGCGGCGCTCAGCAGCTCCAGACCCCTGTCCTCCTCCTGCCACTCGTTGACCCACAGAGTCATCAGGCTCTCCATGCGCAAGACCTGCAGCAGAGAGCATGCCGCGCTATGGACGCACAGCTTGCGAAGCCTTGGCATCGCGATGGGTTCCCGTTCGCCAAAGGTCCTGTTGGTCGTGATCTCCATCGCCTCCAGCGTCGCGCTGCATCGTTGTAGGGCGCCGTACAAGCAGCCGCTATGCAGCCCCGCCTTTCCCGCAACTTTCACCACCAACGACGTCAGAACGGCTGACACCGGAAGTGAGATGCGCAAGGGAGCGATTGGTGTGTTCCTTTCCTCTCCACCGCTGGCCCGTGCGGTCCAGAGGCGCAGTCTAAGCTCACGCACAGCGGGTCCGCACGCGAGAAAATCCAAGTTGGAGTCGTGCACAATGTTCCTCCCTTCCAAATCCAACTGTCGCAGTGCTGGGAATGACAGTGGTGGTGTGCCATCAGGGTCGGCGAGTTCGGTTAGGGAGGTCTCCCGCCACTCTTTTCCCACCACCCGCATAGAAGCCCACCGATCTGCCATGTCGTTTAGATACGGCCACAGCAGGTGCAGGTGCTCTTGCTGCCAGATCAGGTGCAGTTTCACGTTGCGCGAGTATCTCTTGTGTACTTCCATCTGGGACTGCAGGCGGCGGGCGGCTCTACCTGGCTCTCCACACACACTAAGGCACGTGTCGATGTAGGCCCACAGGAAAGCGTCCACCCCTAAGAGATTATTCCACGCTACGCACACCCTTCGCAGAGGCGCCAGACGCACGCCTACATCATAAACGTGGTCTTTTGCCACCATCTCCTTGCAGATCAGCGCAAGCACGTCACCTGGGATGTTTGCGGCAATGCCTGTCAACAGTAAATTCCTATCCATTGTGATCCACGCAAGCGCTCACTGTTGGCAGCCATTGTGGTGATGGTTGGAGACAAGGCGGTTAAGCAGTCCAAGTCACATGCACTGCTTGTGACAGATCAGTCACCTTGCCATTCGCCGCAGGTATTTCCCACCAGGGGATCGCCACGGTGGGCATATGGCCGGAGTAACTGCGTGCGCTGGGACCTTCGCCACAAGGGACTCAGTATGTGGATTTCGCGGTGGGTCAGTCCACAGCTATTGTGTCCTGCATGAGGAAGCTGTTGGTCCTTATGCCTCACAGCAGGCACCCCAGGCGAGCAAACAAGTAGAAGCCAAAGTATTGTTAGAGTTAGGAATACCACGTTTCATGTTGTGTGCAGCGCAATAGTCGCGAACGAAGTCAGTTTTGGCCTGGTCGCACACCGGTCGCACACCGGTCGCACACTGGTCGCACACCGGTCGCACACTGGTCGCACACTGGTCGCACACTTCCTGGGAAGCGTTTTGTGATCCCATCAGTAGTTTCCCACACTTCCCGTCATACGCTTGCTGATCCTAACTATCTGGTTTGCATACGCAAGGTTTTTCCAGTACGCAATGTAAAGAAGGGTATGGTTAGAAAGTACTCGATGAGACGAGTCTGGCGGTACCCATTTTGCGCTGTGTATCGCAGGATTTGGTTAGATACGGGGGGATCTTTGCGGGATCGGGACGCGTGGCGTACGTCGCGTCAAAACTTGCAAATACGCAGTGTATATGGGGTACCAATAGAGAGCTAGGGTCTCTGCGAGCATGACGGTGAAGGTTTGGGGGCGATCGGAGGTCATACAGGCGAGATAGAGAGGGTGCAATGTGGGATGAGAACAAGCCACCTGCGAGATGGATGGGCAATTTTCTGGCCTGTACAGCAGTGTATCTGTTCAAAAGTGGTATATATGTGGTCGGGGGACAGAGAGGAGTCTGGCGATATGCTACTTGCACTGCGTACATGAGGTTTTGGCTATGCTGTGGTGCTAGCCCTCACAGGCAACCCACAGGGGAGGACACCATGATACACCCCTGTACGCAATGTGAAAACTGGTATGGCTGGAAAGCACTCGGTGAGACGATTCTGGCGATACCACTTTTGCATGGTGTATTGCAGGACTTGGTTAGATACAGGGGATCTTTGCGGGATCGGTACGCGTGGCGTACGTCGCGTCAAAACTTGCAAATACGCCGTGTATATGGGGTACCAATAGAGAGCTAGGGTCTCTGTGAGCATGACGGTGAAGGTTTGGGGGCGATTGCAGGCTGTACTGCCAAGGTACAGACAGTCTGATATGAGATGAGAGTGTTTGAGTACATGATGATATACCCCTCTACGCAAGGTAGAAATTAGTATGATGGGAAAGTACTCAATGAGACGATCCTGGCAGTACCAGATTTGCATGGCGTCTTAAGGTACTTGGATAGATATAGTCAGAGCGTAGCCCGATCAGCATGGGGTTTCTGTAACCCAGCAAAATGACACCTCAATACTGCAGTACATACACCAACAATCACATACCAAGCCACCCAACATAAACAGTACACTAAAGTTCCTTTGAGGTATGAAGCAAAGAAAATCCTGGAAAATGGGAATTAATTATGGCCACCCGGGCGATAATTAATTCCCAGGAAAAGTATACCTACAGCCCCACAAATGTCCCAAACATATCAGAATACATCCTATGTCGAGTCCTCCGTCTCAGGACTCATGCGCTCGTCATCGTCGTTCACCATTACAGCCTTGCGAGGAGCACGCCGGCGAGGACGCTTGGTCTGGCGGATGACGTCTCTCATCTCCTCCTCCTCCTCCTCCTCCTCTTCCTCCTCCTTCTCCTCGCTATCCTCATCGACGTCCATCTCATCGTCCGTACTCTCCTCGGCCTTCTTGCCTTTGCCTTTGGCTCGCTTCCGGGGTGGCGCCTTGCGCTTCTTTCCTGCACGGACACCTTTAGCTGCCTCCCGAAGCGCCTGATCCACCTTTGCAAAGTCCGCAGCCGTGGGCTCCTGAAGCTCCAGCTTGTGCTCCTTGGTGAAGCTCTCGACCGTCCAGCTCGTTCCGCTCTCAAAGTCGAGGATAGACTGGAGTTGTGCCTACAAGTTCCTTTGAGCACTTTGTAGTCGTGTATAAAGTAGACAAATACTGACCTTGTACGCATCTATAACATCCTTCACCTTATACCAGTTTGGCTGCTTCTGGTATTTCTCCGTCTCCTTGTCCCACTGGCTACAAGTGAGCGGTGCATTCTTGCTGATGAACACCGCTCGCATGTGGCGGTTGGTCTCCTTCCACAACTCCTTCAGGCTCTTGTACACCTTGTTGTCGATGGCTTCCCTGTCTTCATCTACCACATCACCGCCTTCTTCCCATGTCCACGGATCAGCAAACAACTGAGCAGCATGCTGTACCTGTTGCTGGACCGTTTTAATTGCCTCCTGAGTTGTGGACTGCTCAGGCTGCTGTTCCGGTTGCGCGGTACGTGGCTCGTCATGCTGGGTGTCTAGCTGATCGTCTGGCTGCGAGGGAGGCTGGTCCTCCTGCTGCGAGGGAGGCTGATCCTCCTGCTGCTTGGAGACGTCGTCATCCAGCTGGGCAGGTGGCTCGTCGTCGGCCTGTGTAGGCGGCTGCTCCTCCTGCCGCTCCTCTGGCTGCCCTGCCAGCTGTTCGTCCAGCTCCATCGGCGACTGGTTGTTACGTTCATCAGGAGCTGCTTTATCAACATCGTCAGTCACAGGCAGCCCAATAGACATGGAGGCATAGACGACGAACCATTGGGCTGGGCATCCTCTCCACGCAAAGGATCACCATCTTCACCTGCTGCTGGCGGGTCTGCTAAATTTTTATCAGTTGTAGTTTTCAAGCTGAACTGACTTCAAACCTACCTTGACCTCCTAGTTCAGGCCCTTGGACAGTTGAGTCAGCATGTGAGGGTGCAGGTACAGATTGAGACCGAGAAGATGGAAGTGATGGCAGCGATGGTGACCGAGATGGCGTTTGCCCATGTGGTGAAGCCGGAGTAGTAGAACGTGGAGGCGAAGGTGGTGCTGCTGTAGAAGCGCGTTGCGGTGAAGGCTCCCGGGGTGTGTGCGGAGACGGATCTCTACGCTGTTCGCCCACGGGAGAGCGGCTTCTCCGGGGTGGGTGGGCTGGCTCTTTGTCTGGAGAAAGTGGGAGAGGTACGTTGTTCTTCCTAAACCAGATCAGATGCCAGAACTGGAAGTCGCCACCCAGAACATCGTCGCTAGAAAGACACTTGATGATGAACGTATGGAGGTTCACAAGTGCAGGATGGGCCTCGAAGAGCGTACGGGCAGACATCGCAACCTCTTTCCCAGTTTGCGGCGGAGCAACAAGAAGATGATAGACCGAATATGTGCAGGCCAGCGAGACATTGCCGATGTGACCATTGCGGGCACTAGGGACCCCCAACTTGTTGAGTGGGTCCGACAGTGACCGGTTCAACACATGAGAAGTGATGAACTTGGCCTGGTCAAGTACCTCCAGAGGTAGGTCGTCACCCTCCTTGTACTCGGTGTGCGATTTCTTTGCCTTTCGCAAAACCTCCTTGCCAAGAGCAAAGACGGTTTTGATGTCTGCCAGTATGCTTTCAGCTGGCGTGACCTCCATGTCGATCGTGATGTCCTGCTTGTGACGATGCTGAGTGTTGATAATATGGTCAGTCCAGGCCTCAATAAAGCCAGCCGTGCAGAGATGGATAGATGAAAGATCTGGTGGCATGACCATATTCTTCTTCACCAGAGATGCTGAAATACGGCTCAGCATTGCGTTAGCCGAGAGACTCTTGTAGTTGCGCAGGATATATTCGTAAATCTGAAGACGAAAAAGTTAGAACTGCCAATGTAGAGCAATTAAAATCCATGCCTGGGCGACCACTCGATCAGCAATATCTGAATTGCCATTCATGGGTCGTTCGAGCCGCTTGCTGATTGTGCACAGCCACTGGTGCAACGACGTCATGGGCGAGTATTTCTGCACGTCAATATTCTTCTTGTGCACTTTCTGGATGGCATAGAGGAGCCCAAGATCGGGAACAAAGAGGCTGACCATCTAGGCAAGACAATGAGTAATAGGCACAACTGAGATTCTGCTCAGCGCTTACCCAAAGTATGAGGTCGTCCAGCTTCGGCAAACGGGAGACCAGAGCTCCAAATATCGATGGACTGAACAGAGGCACCCGAGCCTGCCACGATAAGGGCGAAAGCGCATTCTCCTTCCGAGCAACTGCCCTTCTTACAAAGGACAGTCGGTCGTGCACCTGATTGGCTTTGATCCCAATTACGGTGTATTGGGGATCATGCTCAAGTGCCGGTTGGAGCTCTGCCAGGATGTGATCGTAATACCTGTCCATATCTGCGGCCACTTTGGCGGTCGTGGCTGTATAGCCAGTCCACGACAAGAGGCTGAGCTTGTGCGATCCTTGCACGAGATACTCTTTCAGGCAGAGTGCTGCAGCCTTCTCCGACAGCGCGACCATGTGGCCAAAGACGAACTGCTCCGCTGGGGTAAGACTGTGCTCTTGGACGTCCGACCACCGTATGAGGGCAGAAGCAAGATCAAAGAACACGGGTGAGAAGTTCTGTTGACCGTGCCTTCGGGCCTCCTCTAGCTCTGTACTCCAAGTGGTGATGATGACGACCAGAAGCTTAGTCAGCTTCAGTTGATCCTTGGCGAGCTACCCCATCAAGCTGCTCAGCAGTAAACTTGGCAAAATATCAGGGAAGCTTACCTCGTAGCCACTGCTAGCAAATGATAAGAGCCGCCCAGGATTGCAGACCATCGCCCGCGCCTCCTTCGAGTTTCTGATCAGAGGGATAGTACCAAGCTCGCAAAACGCAGTAATGACATGCAGCTGGGTGTTGATGAGATCCTTGATATGAGAAACGTAGTTGCCAACATCAACTGCATTGACGACTTTGAGCAACGCAGTTTTACGTGCAGCCTGCGCTTCGGCGTCGGTGTGGACAGTGGACCTGGCCTGCACGAGTTCGTCGGCTACAAAGAGAAGCAGGTTGAGCAGGGTGTGCTCCGGCGTATCCGGAACTGGGGTGACTTTGTTATTGTTGCCAAGACTGTGGCGGACCTCAGGCATCGTCTGGAGCACATCTATATGAAAGAAAGTCAGTATTACATAATAAATTTAGGAGTTGACAGACCATCATCATATACCGCCGCATACACCTGGCCAAGCTTCTTGTAGAGGCTGCTATGCTCATCTGGTAGGTCCTCCGTGATGAGTTCACCAAACGTGAGGCTTGGCCGAGTCTGAGTAAGCTCGAGAAAGGCCAACCAGAGAGACTGCCGGCGTGTGTTTCCCTGGTATATATAGGGAGTCTCCCGCACAGCACGGTTGTACCGGATGGGCTGGAGGGCTGCTTTCGCATCCGTTGTGAGTGTACTGACATCAACGGAGGCCCTCTTCGCAACGATGATAAATGGCGTCTCTTTCTCCATCGTATTGAAGAGGCCGGCTTTTGCCAGCAGCTTCATCTTCTCGAGAGATAAAGCAGGGGGATCGCGATTGCCTGGCTTTCGCTTGTAGATGTCGTCAAAGATATTGGCGATACCAAAGCCGATGAGGGCCTTCGACGCCTTGTCCTCAGTATCTGCCTTCAAGATCTAGCAGATTTTCTGTTAGCCAATTACATATGTATGGATAGAATTCCAGCTACCTTATCAATCTGCGCCGCAGGGTCTTCAGGTTCTTCTACGTTCTCCATGGCTTGCTCGAACGTTACGGCCTCAATCTAATTTTTATCTTAATCATCTAGTCTGAAGGAAATATGTTCTGACTCACCGGTGTCTCTTCTCGATCTTTATTTTGCTTTTCCACGCTTTTCGCTACCTTTGGTGCACGCGATGGCGCGGACGATCGCTTCGCCTGCTTCTGCCTGACAATCTCGGCATACTACTAGCGATGAGAATCAATGGCTACTTTAAAGAACAATACTGACCGTCGGAAGCTCAATCACGATCCGGTTCTTGATCTGCTGTCCTTGAGCAGCTGCAGTTTGACCAGGCTGAGCACCATCCCCAACTTCGCCCACCTGACTGCCCTCGCCGGCCTGACTGGGTGCAGCAGACGAACTACTCTGAGGATTTGCACTAGAGGCACTGGTCGCGCCAGCCATTGGACTATCGCTCTCGACAGGACGGGAGGCACTGCCTAGGTCGCTTTCGAGAGCAGAACCACCCTTGCCAGGCAGACCAGTTTCCGTAGTGGGATTGATCGCACCACTCGGATTAGCTGCATCGCCCAGACCACCTTTGTTGGCAGGATCACCAGCACTCGTCTGACCACCCTGACGGCTGGGATCAGGCTGGCGGCTTGGGCCCGGACTGACGCCAGGCTTAGCAGTCTGCGGAACATCCTCGTCCATAGCGGACGGCGATTGAGATCGCAAAGGATTGTCCGGAGTGGTCGACATAGGCTCATCGACCCCGGGCAGGTCCTGCAACATGGATAGCGATAGCTATCATGTCATTAGTGGAGGCTCACTAAGGCATTCTGCTGCTGACATACCCTTTCCTCCTCTGGAACATCAGGAGAGCTGCTTCGGAAAGCAGGATTATTGAAATCCTATGGGTCAAGTCAGTAAAGTGACCGCCACTGGATATTATTGTGCTTGCTTGATCAGGGTTGTAGCCGTTGTCCATCTGTGTTATTAACAGTCAGCACACAGGCCACACTGCAATTTTTTCACGATTTTTCCCACCTTTTTTGGAGCAGAACTCGAAATTCTTCGGAAATTCAAGGGAAATTCGCGAATTTATTATGCTCGACCTGCCCAAAATTAATTCCGATTTTTGGGCCGATTTTCGCGCTTAATTCTCACGGGTGTCTCGCTTCGTAATCAAGATTACGCTGGGGAAGGGAGAAAGGAGGCGGCAAGCCCGTCTTATATAGGTGCTGCACACGTCACAAACTATATAGTCAGCCACTACTCGTGACTATTACCACCTATGGTAAGTGCACGATCCGAGCCGATGAGGCGCGATCGACCCATACATAGTAAATACAAGGGCCGTCGCCCGATAAAATGAGGTGGCCGGCGTGAAAACACGTGTCGACCCCGTGCAGTATCGGTGAGGGCAGACGCGATCGACGGCGATCGGCTGCCACGATGGCGTCGGCACGAGTAACCCCCTCGCTCTCGGTATGTACACGATGAGCAAGGGGTGTGGGATCGGTGGGATATGCACGGGGGTGCGGGATGCGCGTCGAGCGCAGAGAGCGATCGGCTCAATGCACTCGCGCCACGCATCCGAGGCCTCCGGCAGGCAGAAGGGTCGTGATTGGAGGTGGGAGGGGGTTAGGGGAGTGGCGCGCGTGTCGGCACAGCGCGCGACGCGAGGCGAGCGCAGTCGAGAGGGCGGCGCGTCGTCCATTCGGCGGCTTGTAATCCCATGTCGCGGGAGAACTGGTGAGGGGGGAGGAGGGCGGTCGAGACGCCGCCGCAGGATTGCGCCGATTGCGACCTTCGTGTGTAGAGGGCTGGCGGCTTGGCTGACACGCTGCGAATGAGGAGGTCGCGAGGGGGGAGAGCGACCGCGCAGGTGATTTTTGCGACGCGTGCGCATTTCGGGAATGGGGGTGATGGATAGAAGGGCGCCGGGGCATTGGAGGGTTTGTTGGGGAGAGGCGGGCGGGCCAAGTGGCGGGACTGCGTGACGTGGACAGCCAGCGCGCACGCGATGGTGAGTTGCAGGTTGAAAGACCTGCGGTGGTTGGTTAGTACAAGAAGGGAGGTGGGGTTGACCACGCACCTCGCCCTGCCCGTCCCCTCGCGCGCGCTGGCGAGCGCGATAGCCGCGTCGTTGCGGGCGAAAATTTTCGCGCCGCCGATCGATCGCCGATATCTGCCCATCGACGGGCTTTACGAGCGCGGGAGGTGTCGGCGAGTGCTGAGGCGGATGGTTAGTAGAAGAAGGGAGGTGGGGTTGACCACGCACCTCGCCCTGCCCGTCCCCTCGCGCGCGCTAGCGAGCGCGATCGCCGCGTCACTGCGGGCGAAAATTTTCGCGCCGCCGATCGATCGGCGATATCTGCCCGCCGGGGGGCTTCACGAGCGCGGACGGTGTCGACGAGTGTTGCTAGAGGGTGGCGGGCGCTATCGCGCTGGTCGGCGACGATGGGGGAAGGAGACGGAGGCGGCGCGGTGCGACGCGTCACTACAGGAGTTCGGCCACGTGACGTGACGCGTCCTTTTCTCCTCCGACCACGATCACGAACAAGAACACGGCGCCGACGACGCCCCTCCTGTATCCCGCCACTCTGCGTGAACTGGAGGATGGGAAGGAAGAGAAAAGGGAGCGAAGGGGGGCTCATCGCGTCCCCCAAGGTGCGTCATCAAGGCTTCGCGTCGTGATCGGCGCTCACACTCAGCAGGCCACGCTCGCGCGATGAAGCAAAACACCGCGCGCACGCGAGGCCTTTGCCGCGCGTGCGTGCTGTCCCCTCCCTCTCTCCCCCTCTCCTCGCGGTCCGTGCGCGCGCGCTGATCGACCCCGTGCCACGAGAACCGACCGCTCGCGCTGCCTCGACCGCCCCCCGCATGTCGCGTGGATCGCCCGTGAACACGCGTCGCGTCGTCCAGCGACCGGCGTTAGCCCCCCATTCGAGCTGTCTCTCAGCAGTCGGCGGCGAGCCAGAGCGACGCGCGAAGTCGATCGGCGCCCGTCTCTCCCCGCCACGCGCGCGCAGGGGGCGCGATGGCCACCTCCCCTGCCAGTAGCATCGCTCACGCAACATCGCCGGCATCGAGCAGAAGGGCTACGGGGCTGTCAGGTGCGTGTACTACACGCGACGTTGTAATAAGTCACTGACCCATTCCCCCCAAACGTGTTCGACGCGCGCCGCCAGAATCGCACACCGCCAGGAAAACGAAGGGGGGCCAGCCGCTGCCACCTCCGCCGCAGTGAGACACGGATGGCCCACCTAGTTTTGCTGGCGGATGCGCGCACCTGGCGACGAGCGTGGGACACGAGCCGGGGGCGTTCGAATAGATCGCGCCGCTCCCGTGATCGCCCCACGCCCTGTGCACACCTTGCACCACCTCCTCTACCCCCTTGCCCCTCGACCCCCGGCTCCATACGCGCCGCCCCCGCCCAACGCCACCGAGGCAGCGTGCAAATGTACAACATCCGCCATAACACGTCAAAACCCAGCTCATCCTGCACCCCTGCATCCCTCCACCTACGCGAGCTGTGCGTTTCGAAATGCATGTTGAGGATCCTCATACGCAGCGAGGCCCACTGAAGCGCGGTGGTTGATAGTGCATTTGGTATGCCAAGTGCACTCGACTACGACGCTGAGTGCAGTCTGATCGGAGGCATGGGTAGATAGACGAGTAGAAGGGACAACTGACAGATGCACCGAATGCATAAGGTAGTCACTTGCCGCCTTAGAGGGACGGTTGACTTGACCTTGCTTGCTCCTCTTCACCTTGGTCCTCTTTATTGCACTTCCAGATAGACTGCAGGACAAGCAAAGAGAGCTCTGAATAGCTAGAATAGAGATAAAACAGAAATTGATCACAGAATTGATAAGAGATCGCACACTGATAGCTTAGTCAGAATTTCAAATTCCTCGCCCTATATAAGAAGCCAGTGCACAATGGCAAATTTTCCCACCCTCTGCGTCTAAAAACAGGAACCAATCAGAAAAAGGCAAGAAAAAGGAATTTATTATGCTCTGAAGGTCCATAATTAATTGAGCATTATTCCAGCTTCAACAAACAATGCCCAACTCAGTCAGCATGAGTGATGGATCAGATTCACAGAGTGAACAAGTAAGCTGCATTCAGATGACCAGTCTGATAGATACTCACATCGCGCTCAGATGCCCTATCCCGATGACTTTGGAGACTATGGAGATGATGAAACCACAGTCAGTTAAACATTTTCAGTAGTATTATGAGGCTAGGCTCTGACTTAATGTGCAGAATCAACTCTCTCAAGTACAGCAAGATGAGACGGGTGCTCTTATTACGACACCTATCATGAAAGAGTTCAAGATCGTTTACAACCGCCAGGACGAGGTCCTGATATGTCGCCACTGCAATTATGTAGTCGACTTCATCGGCCTGGTGGGCCACCTTAACCGTTCACATGATATCACTGTGGGCGATAAGGGTGGCACTATTCCTGACTTAACTAATGTTCTCAACCGTCTTGGCGTTCCGGCACGCTCCGCATCTTTTGCTTCTGATCCCGTAGCGCGTGCTCCGATCATGGGCTTGCCAGTGTCCAAACCGGACAAGTTTGGATGCACAGAGTGCGGGTATACCGACTCAAACAAAGCCCGTGTTACGGATCACTGCAAGAAAGCCAGACATGGTGGCGTTGTCCGTGGGTTCCGAACGCAGCAACCACGACATAGAGAACCTGCCATCCGAGTTCAACCGCCACAGCCCAAAGGCCCAGCTCTGGTTACGCAGATAATGCAATACCATGAGCGGCAGCAGATGGAGGATACGCTGCAGGCCGCAGATGACCCACGTCTTGTCAACAATCTGCTTGCACACACCAAGTGGGATAAGATGTTGGAGGGCAAGGACCGGTTGCAGGTGATTGAGCAGGCTCAGTTTCCCACTGAGGATGATGGCCCCTTCAAACGCCTAGTCACAGGCTGCCTAGCATACTTCCGTGACGATGCGTCCAAGCTTGAGCTAACTGACGAGCTTGGGCTCCGGCATCTTAACACGTTTGAGCCTTCAGAGCGTGGGTAAGTGCTGAGTTTTATATACTTGCTTATGGGCAAATTAATTATGCCCATATGCCCTATAATTAATTGATTTTTTTGACTCATATATTGCAGGGGACTGAACCATACACCTATGCGGCGACATCAAGATGGTGACAGCACACTGCAGAAGTATGTGCGCCCTGCAATCCGCCTTGTGGCTGCAATGCTCCGTTACCAGCACGTTGTAATGCCCACATCACCGGACCTGCAGGATGCGCTTGCTGAGCTAGAACATCATCTCGAAACATCTAGCACTCCATCTTTGCCAATCTTCCACCGCGTCTTCTCCCATCTCTGGCTCTGCGAGTGGCCCCGCCAAGTCAACCAAGCATACACTTCTGATCCTACGATGATGTACATCGCTATGGCTGCATTGAACAGAGACGGCTCGTTCATGCAGGCCAAGGATCTTACAGAAGTGCTTGCACAGTTTACTTATGACATCCAGCTTGTTGTCCTTCGCCAACTCCACTACGATATCCGGGACCACTCGCAGACTGTCCACTTACAGCTAAGGGCTCTTCAACCACTACTCAAGTATGTGCACGAGGATGAAGTGACAACGTTCGGGAGTATACGGGCTATGCAGCACTATGCGAGCTCATTGGCCTTTGCTTGGCGTGGCATGCCCTCTGTGATGTGGAAGGATCCTGGTAAATACGAAGAAATGGTGTTCGAGGGCAAGCCGCTTCCACTACAAAAGCTGCGCGAGCTATGCCACTTCCTTCAAGCAAGCGCCATTGAGATCTTCGAGGAGTTGTCTGCGAAGGGGCCGACAGACGTTCCGTATGATCAATTGGAGGACAACCTGAAGAATCTGACTACTGGCTATACGGTAGTAGATTACAGGCGGTCTGAGATTATGCGCGAACGTTTTGCGGCATTCTCCAATCACTTGCTTAGCAGCAACAGATGGAACCTTCAGCGCAACCTCGATGGTCGTGAACAGTTTCATACAAGAAACTGTGACCAATGGCTGGCTAGGCTTGCAGAGTTGGAGGAAAGGCTGCTTGTTCTCACGCTGCTTGCAAGTGGTGCACCACCTCGTGGCACGGAGGCTACTGCATTGCTGCTTCGGAATACCCCATACCGCCAGCGTAACCTCTATCTTCTTGGACGGCAGCTTGCGTTTGTGCGGATGTATAACAAGACAACGCACGCGCACGAGCAGGATAAGGTCATTCCTAATGGCTTTGATGCAGTCACTAAAGACATTGCTGCTCGTACCTGGTTCTTTCTTCGCCCACATGCCGAGTGCTTTGCTCAGGAGGTCTTTGGAGAAGAGGGAAAGGAGATCGCTCAGCTCTACCGCACTATGATGTTTATGGACTATGGGAAAATGTTCTCCAGCCACGCTCTGACCCGTAAAATGTCCGGCCTCACAACTGAAGTCCTGGGATGGCCGTTGACTATACGGAAGTGGAGGCAAATCTATCCCGCAATACGCCGTAAACATTCTAGCACCTCTCTGAGCAGGCTAGATGGGGATAATGTTGACGATGTCGAGGAGCGCATCGAGGAGGACGATCCTATCGACACCCGGCAGGCTGGCCATTCTATGGCAATCGCAAAACGTCTATATGGCATCACTGCTGATGTGGTCACAGGCCTAGATCCCGACTCCATCGCTATCTATCTTGCCAACAGTGATGAAGTCCAACATCTCCTACGGCTTGTGCCAGGCTCCCATGCACTGCCATACTACGAGGCAACCGCAGATCAGTACGATGCTGTAGTGGGCGTCCCTCGTGGTCAACATCGTCAACCTCAGAGAGCAGCCACGTCTGCCCAGCCAACAGTTGGTGACCAGAGCAGTAATGATGTGCTTACTGTTGGAGCAGCCACTGCCTTGTTTGATAGCCTCTGGTCCAAACTCAGCGACCGTCTTGACAGAATGGAGGCTACGGAGATACGCTTGCAAGCCCAAATCAATGACTTGCACACTCAACTAGCAGCTGGTGTAGCTCCTCATACGCCAACAAGAAGTGGTCCACCTACGCCACAGTATTCACCAGGTATGGAAGTACTATACGCTTAGGGTTAGGGTTAGGGTTAGGGTTAGGGTTAGGGTTAGGGTTAGGGTTAGGGTTAGGGTTAGGGTTAGGGTTAGGGTTAGGGTTAGGGTTAGGGTTAGGGTTAGGGTTAGGGTTAGGGTTAGGGTTAGGGTTAGGGTTAGGGTTAGGGTTAG